>NC_142151.1:24416666-24568181 GCF_024610735.1 Ursus americanus | reverse complement strand
TTTGAATATATATTGAATATAACATACTAGTGCTTTCTATTGAAATATCAGCAGTCAAGGGACACCTGGGTGGCTCAGTTGGTCGAGTGTCTGACTCTTGATTTCTGCCCAGGTCATAATCTCATGAGTCCTGGGATGGAGCTCCACGTGGCACTCCCCACTCAGCAGGGAGTCTGCTTCTCTCCATTTCCCTCTGCCCCTCCCCTGGCTCTCCCTCTCTCTCTCTAAAAGATAAATCTTAACGAAAAGAAATATCAGCAGTCATTCTAATTGTTTTCCTCTACATGTAATATATATTTTCTGGTTGATTGGTTTTAAGAGCTTTTCTTTGTCTTTGGTGTTACTGTGGTGTGTATCTAACTGTGGATTTCTTTTTATCTACCCTACTTGAGCTTCCTAAATTTGAGTGTTCACACCTTTCACCTCTTTGGGGAAACTCTCAGCCATTACCTGTTGCTTTTTCTCCATTCTGTCTATTCTTTCCTTCTCAAATGGATGTGTGTTGGACTGAGTCAGTCTAGAAAACAGTTAATACTGGATGCTTCAACAGGGAATTTCAGATGGTGCTCTGGTCTGAATGTTTGTGTCCTTCTAAAATTCCTATGTTGAAATCCTGACCACCAGGATGTTGGGAGGTAGGGTCTTTGGAGGTGATTAGGTTATGAGGAGCCTCACGAATAAGATTAATGTCCCATAAAAGAGACCCCAGAAATCTAGCTCAGCTTCTCCGCCATGTGAGGTTATTGTGAAAACACAGCTGTCTAGAAAGTGGGCCCTCACCAGACATTGAATTTACCAGCACATGACATTGGACTTCCCAGCTCTAGAACTGGGAGAAATAAGTATTTGTTGTTTAAAAGCCACCCAATTTATGGCGTTTTTGTTATCGCAGCCTGAACAGACTAAGACATGTGAAAAACTAGTTAGAAATGTTTTGGGACATCTGAATGCCAAACAGGGCATAGTGAGGCCGTTTATGTTTAGCAATAGCAAAAAACTCTTGTCACTGCTTGGGCTGTAGGCTTGCAATACAGAGATGGTCTTACCAGATCCCAGAAGCTGAGGCCCCCTCGAACCATGGCAGGTTCTGCCTTACAGAAACAGGGACCGTGGAGATATAGCCACTGATGGAGACACCATAAAACCCAGACACAGCAGAGGAGAAATATCCTGGTATCCCTTCCTCCTCCCATCCAGTCTCCTGCCTGAGACTCTCACAGACAGAATTTAGCAGAGGAGGAAGCCAAGGGAACAAGTAGGGTGGGAAATACGGTTTTGAGATATCAGCTCCCCAGACTCAGGACATGGAAGGTTATGCGTGGATCTGAGGGCAAGTGGACCATTCCATTCTCTTTTCCATATCTTTCAGTTAGGCTTTCCTCTTTTTCATTACTTTGTTTCCCTCTGCTGCATCCCGAGTAACATTTTTATCATGTCAAAATGCGCGTTACATACAATTTATCCTTTTAATCATTTTTAAGTGCGCAGTTTGGTGAGATTAAGTCCCTTCCTATTGTTGAACTATTATCACCACCATCCATCTCCAGAACTTTTTTATCTTCTTAAACTGAAACTCTACCCATTGAACAACAATTTCCATTCATTCTCCTTCCCCCAAGTCTCTAGTAACCACAACTCGACTTTCCATCTCTGAGTTTGACTGTTCTAGGTACTCTATATAAAGGAACCATGCAATAGTTGCCCTTTTGTGGCTGCCCTTTTTCGGTAAGCGTAATGTCTCCTAGGCTAATCCATGTTGTAGCATGTGTCAGAATGTCCTTTCCCTTCTAAGACTGAATAATATTCCATTGTATGTCTATACAACATCGTATCAATGAATGTCATCCATTGATAGACATGGCGCATTGCTCCCACCTTTTAGCTGCTGTGAATAATACGGCTATGAACATGGATATACATATATCTCTTTGAGAACCTGGTTTCAATTCTTTTGAATATATACCCAAAAGTAGAATTGTTGTTAATTCTGTGTTTTTCTGAGGAGCCACTATCCCATTTTCTGCAGCAGCTACACTAATTTACATTCCCGCCAGCAAGGCACAAGAGTTCCAATTTCTCCCAACCTCAACAACAGTTGTTTTCTGTGTTTTTGATAATAGCCGTCCTAATGGGTGTGAAGTAGTATCTCATTATGGTTTTGGTTTGCATTTTCCTAATGATTAGTGGTGATGAGCATCATTTCATTTGCTTATTGGCCATTTGTATATCTTTTTGGACAAGTATCTATTCAAGTCCTTTGCCCATATTTTAAATTGAGTTATTTTGTTGTTGTCCTGTAGGAGTTCATTTTACATTCTGGTTAACCTTTATAAGATACATGACTTGCAAATATTTTCTTATAATTCTGCAGGTTGTCTTTTCACTCTGTTGATAGTGTCCTTTGATTCACAAGAGTTTTTATGAAATCCAGTTTATCTATTTTTTTTCTGTTGCCTGTGTTTTAGTGTCATATCCAAGAAGTCATTGCCACATCCACTGTTATGAAGCTTTTCCCCCTATGTTTTCTTCTAAGTTCTATAGTTTAAGCTCTTATGTTTAAGTCTTTGATGCATTTGGGGTTAATTTTTTCAATCTTTCTTTTTTTTTTTAAAGGTTTATTTATTTTTTTGAGAGAGAGAGAGATCATGGGGGGAGGGGCAGACGGAAAGAGAGAGAGTCCCAAGCAGACTCCCCTTTGATCTGGGAGCCTGATGCAGGGGGTCAATTTTTTGTATATGGTGTAACATAAGGATTCAACTTCATTCTTTTACATATGGTTATCCAGTTTTCTCAGCACCAGTTGTTGAAAAGATTGTTCTTCCCCTATTTAATGGTCTTGGCAGTCTTGTTGAAAATCATTGAAAATCATTTGAACATCGTATATGTGAAGTTTTATTTTTGGGCTCTCTAATTTATTCTTTTGTTCTGTATGTCTGTCTTTATGCCAGTATCACATTGTTTTGATTATTGTAACTTTGAAGTAAGTTTTGAAATCAGGAAGTGTGAGACCTCCAACTTTATCCTTCTGTTTAGTATTGTTTGTGTTAAGAGTCTTTGAGATTCCATATGAATTTTAGGATGGATTTTTTTCTATTTCTTTTTTGGGATTTTGATAGGGAATGCATCTATAAATTGTTTGGGATAGTATTGACATCTTAACAATATCAAATCTTCCAATATGTGAACACAGGATGTCTTTACCTTTCTTTGTGTCTTGTTTAATATCTTTCAACAGTGTTTTATAGTTTTCACTGTACAGGTCTCTTGCTGCCTTGCTTAAATTTATTCCTAAGTATTTTATTCTTTTTAGTGCTATTGTAAATAGAACTGTTTTCTGAATTTCCTTCTCAGATTCATTGTTAGTGTATAGAAATGACACTGATTTTGCACCCCAAAACTTTTCTGAATTCATTGATTAGTTCTAACAGTCTTTTTGTGGCTTCTTTAGGGTTCTTTACATATAAGATCAAGTTATCTGTGAATAGAGAAATAGAGATAATTTTAATCTTCTCTTCCAATTTGGATGTCTTTTTTTTTTTTTTTTACTTTTGATACAGGAAGGCTTTATTCTTTTTTTTTAGTTTAATTTTATTTACATTCAATTAATTAGCATATAGGGTATTATTAGTTTCAGAATTAGAGTTCAGTGATTCATCTGTCTTATATAACACCCAGTGCTCTTTACATCACATGCCCTTCTTAATGCCCATCACCCAGTTACCCCATCTCCCCACTGCTCTCCCCTGCAGCAACCTTCAGTTTGTTTCCTATAGTCTCTTTTTGTTTGACTCCCTCTCTGATTTCGTCTTGTTTTATTTTTCCCTCTCTTCCTCTATGCTCCTCTGTTTTGTTTTTTAAATTCCACATATGAGTGAAATCATGTGATAGTTGTCTTTCTCTGATTGACTTATTTTGCTTAGCCTGATACCTTCTAGTTCCATCCACATTGTTGCAAATGGCAAGATTTCATTTTTTTGATGGCCGACTAGTATTCCATTTTATGTATATACTACATCTTCTTTATCCATGGATGTTTTTTCTTTTTCTTGACTGCTTGCTTTGGCAAGGACTTCTGGTACTGTATTGAATAGAAATGGCAAAAGTAGGCTTCCTTGCCTGTTCCTGTTCTTGGAAGAAAGGCTTTTAGTCTTTCACCAATGAGTGTGATGTTAGCGATGGGTTTTTCATAGATGGCCTTTATTATGTCCAGGGAGTTTTCTTCTATTCTTAGTTTAGAATATTTTTTTTAATCTTAAATGAGTATTAAATTTTATCAGATGCATTTCTGCATCAATTTAAATGATCATTTCTTTACTCTTCATTTTGTTAATGACATGTATTCATTGGTCGATTTTCATTGATTGATTTGCATTCCAGGAATAAATCCCAGTTGGTCATTGTATATGATCCTTTGAATATGCTGTTGAGACCCTTTGAATATGCTATTGAATTCAGAGTGATGGTATTTTATTTGAAGATTTTCGTATCAGTGTTTATTGGGATATTGGTCTGCAGTTTTCTTTTCTTGTAGGGTCTTTGCCTGGCTTTGGTATTAGGGTAAAACTGGACTCATAGAATGAGTTAGGCACTGGTCATTCCTCTTATATTTTTGGAAGAGTTTAAGGATTCTTAGTCCTTGCTTGTTAAGAGTTTAAGGTGTTAATTTTTGTTTAAGTGTTAATTTTCCTTTAATGTTTAGTAGAATTAACCAGGAAATCTATGTGGTCCTGGGCTTCTTTTGTTGTTGAGAGTTTTTTGATTACTGATTCAATTTCCTCACTAATTATAGGCCTATTCAGATTTTTAATTTTTTCATGATTCAGTCTTGGTAGCTTGTGTGTTTTTAGGAATTTGTCCATTTCATCTAGTTTATCCATTGTGTGGGCATGTAATCGTCCTAGTTCAATCCTTTCTATTTTTATTAAATCAGTAGTAATGCCCCCTCTTTCATTTCTGGTTTTACTTATTTGTGTCTTCTCCATTTTTTTTCTTAGTCTAACTAAAGGTTTTTCAATTTTGTTTATCTCTTGAAGAACCAACTCTTGGTTTTGTTGATTTTTTTCTATTGTTTTTCTCTTTTCTATTTTATTTATCACTGCTCTAATATTTATTATTTCTTTTTATTACTTTTGGGTTTAATTTGTTCCTCTTCCTCTAATTCTAGTTTTAGGGTATAACTAGGATTTGAGATTTTTCTTCTTTTTTAACATAAACTTTTATACTTATTAATTTGCCTCTTAGCACTGCTTTTGTTGCATCCCCTAAGTTTTGCTGTATTGTAGTCTCATTTGCTTCAAGATATTTTCTAATTTTCCTTGTGATTTCTTGTAGGACTCATTAATTGTTCAATAGTGTGTTGTTTAATTTCCACATATATGTGGATTTTTCCATTTTCTTTCAACTGATTTCTAGTTCCATTATGTTCTGATTGAAAAAGGTATTTTGTATGTTTTCAGTCTTAAATTTTATTAAGACTTGTTTTGTGGCCTAACATATGGTTTATCTTGAAGAATGTTCCATTTACACTTGAGAAAAATGTGTATTCTGCTATTGTTAGATGGAGCATTCTGTATTTGTCTCTTAGATCAGATTGGTCTACAGTGTTGTTCAGGACCTATATTTCCTTACTGATCTCTGTTTCATTGTTTTATCTGTTGCAGAAGGCAGGCTATTGAAGTTTTCTGCTATTATTGTAGAGCTATTTATTTCTTCTTCAATTACATCAATGTTTATTTTATATATTTTGGAGCCTTGATGTTTTGTGCATATATATTTATAATTGTTATATCTTCTTGGTGAGTTAATCCTTTTATCATTATATAATGTCCAGCATCCTTTATTTCAACCTGCGGGACTCTCTTTAGCGGTTCTTGTAGGACAGATCTAGTTGTAGTGAACTCACTCAGCTCTTATTTATTTGGGGAAATGTTAATTTCTTTCTCGTATTCGAAGGACAGCTTTGCCGCGTATAAAATTCTCATTTGACAAGTTTTTCTTTCAGCACATTAACTATATTGTCCCACTGCCTTCTGACTTATAAGGTTTCTGCTGGAAAATCTTGTAAATGTTGAGTTGCTTTTCTCTTGTTGCCTTTAAGATTCCTTCTTTGTCTTTGTCTTTTGATAGCTTCATAATAATGTGTCTCAGTATGGGTTTCTTTGGATTTATCCTTGCAGTTTGTTGGGCTTCTTGGATTTGTAGATCCATCTGCATGGATTTGTACATCCCTGTCTTTTCCTTAAATTTATGTTTTTGGTCATTATTTCTTCAAATAATCTCCCTGCCTCATTCTCTTTCTCCTTTTTCTTCTTCCTCTTCCTCCTCCTCCCCCACCCCCTCCCTCTCCTCCTTTTCCTTCTTTGCTTATATTGGTCCTCTTGATGGTATCTCAGAAGTCCCTTAGGCTCTGTTCATTTTTCTACATTCTTTTTTCTTTTTGCTCCTCAGACTTGATAATTTCAAATGACTTGGCTTTAAGTTTGCTGGTTTTCTTCTGCCTGTTCAAGTCTGTTATTAAACTCCTCTAGGGGATTTTTTTTCAATTCAAGTATTTTAATTTTCATATCTGGGATTTCTGTTTGGTTCTTTTTTTTTTTTTTTTTTTAATTTCTATCTCTTTGTAGGTGCTTTCAGGTGTTCCCTCTATTTCTAGTCCCTGAAAAAAGATTGCATAAGATGACATTCTTTCTTTCTTAAATATTTGATTGAATTCATTGGTAAAATCATCTGAAATTTTTCTAGCTACTGTGTTTATTCATCTCTATCCAGTATTCAACAAATACTTATTGAGAACTTCCTCTGTGCCAGTCATGGGTTTAGAGTCTTTGGGATAGATCAGTGAACAACCTGGATAAAATTTCAATGCTCATAGGCTTACATTCTAGTAGTATAGAAAAACAATAAGTAAAACATAATAAACAGGAAGTTATATAGCATGAAAGGAGGTAAAAACTGTTATGAAAACAGAGCAGGGAAAGGGAGACCAGGGGTTTTGAGGTAGGGTAGAATGGAGGAGGGCAAGGCAACATTTTAAACAGGATGGTTAGGATAGGACTTATTGAGGAGGTGATGGCTGATGCAAGAATTAAAGGAAGTGAGGGAGTAAGCAATATGGATATCTGGAGAAAGAGCATTCCAGGCAGAGGGAAGACACAGCCCAATGGGAGATCAGTCCTGCTGTGTTTTAGAATGAGCATGAGGGCAGTTTGATTATTTTAGTAAAGAAGAATAAAGGTAAGGTTTACAAAAGCAATCAAAATAAGTGTTGAGATGAATGATAAGATCCTGAAGTAAGATACTTTTTTCATTGTAATATGGTCTTTTTTCTATAGTGACCAAGAAAACCCTCAGCAGTTCAATATATAATAAATCAATTCAGAAAGATGATTCTTCATTTTTAAAATGTAGATTTTAAAATGGAAGTACCTTTTTGGAATTATGGTAAATACATATGTCAAAATATAGTAAGTATATATACCAAAACGTTATTTAGCCCATATGATCATATAATTAAGAAGTTAGTTTTCATTTTATGAACTAGAGAATTATTTTTTATTCTGTGAGTGCTAAAGGACTAGAAAAAAATATGAACATTCATTGCCATGTAGAATACAACCTACTATAATCATTAAATAAGTAGTTGTTTATTAACTGACATTTTGTTTTATTCTTAAATAATAATCTATCAGTACTGGAAAAAGTATAGCTTAAGATTCAGAAGAACTTGCTTCTATTTTAAGGTTTTGACTTCTTTAATGTTTAATTTTGAGGAAGTCATTTCAACTTCATTTTACCTACTTGTTGGGAGTTTTGTTTGTTTTAAATGAGATTTGACTAGGTGTACTCTGTTTCCTTTGCTTTTGTTATTCAGTGATTATTGTTTTATATTTTTTTATAATATAACAATGCACTGCTTTAAATATTTATTTTACCAAGAATTGTTAAAGAGGAAATTATGTTTTGGACAAACTTCTGTTCATGTTCAATGTCCAGCTCCAAAACTGCTTATTTTCTGTATCTTTTCGTGATCACTTCAGAATTAATTGCTCCTTCACCTGTGCTACTATAGCACTTTAGGCTTGTTTCTATTATCCGCCACTTTTCATAATATTACTTATATATATCTATCCATGAGTTGCTTATCTTTGTATCCCCAAGACTCTAAAATACTCTGCACACATTAGGTGTTCAGTCATTCTTATGCCTGTATATTTAAATACCAATAGTTACTTCCTAATAATTAATGTAGCAGAAATTAAAATTGTATTCACTAACATTACCACTTGAAAAGCAGTATTCCATATAATGAATGTTTCTTGTGGTTAAAAACGCTTATTTCAGGCATTTAACAAGATTTAATTTGGTCTTTTGGTCTAACTTTTACATTAGATGGTTGGCATAAATGCTTATTTGCATGACTCAAGTACATAGATGTAAGAAGTAGTTATCTTGTCACTGATTGTGAAATCACTAAAGTGGATGATTATTACTGATTACCTCCTACTTATTCCATTGCATTTTGGATCAAAGGCACAAATTTCATAAAGATTAAGTGTTCTAAGACCTATTCATAAATGTGTTTTTATGTAGCGATGTAATTTTTAGCAGGCATTCATAGCCATTTATGAGATGATGTGCCCTTAAGTACAATGAATCAGAACATGATCCTTATTTTGTTTAGATTTTCAGATTCTTTTCAGCTCTCCCTAATCCTTTTTTTTCTCCCTCATTTAGAAACTTCTTTTGAAGAACCATATTGATTAATTTATTCAACAGCTGTATATTTAACATCTACTATATGCCAGGCACAGAGTTAGGCATTATTAGATTTGGATGTGAACAAGATAGCTAAGGTCTGTGTTGTCAGAATTAACAGGTAAACATTTGCCCAATTAGCCAGATTTACTAATTGCCTACCATGTGCTAGGCATTGTTCTGGGAATTGCAGATACAGTAGTAAAAATAAAGTCTATACTCCTTTGTAGCTTACATTCTAAAGGAGAAATAAAATATGTGGGGATAGCTAACTTTACGAAGGTTGGTCAAGAAAGTCCTTTCTGAGAAAGTGATGTTTGAGCCAAAATCTGAAGGCTGAGAAGGAACTGAAGAAATAGACTAATTGAGGCCAAACAGCAAAAATCGATGATGGATAATGAGAATGAACTCATGTTTGATGCTTATTGGTTTGTGGTTTTCAGTATGAGAAGTTTGTAGTTTTAAGGCGTTTACTGTTGCTTTTATCTTTTCAATTAATTATTAAGTAAGGGCATCAGTTGGGAAATGTTGTGGGCGGGGATAGATAGCAAAGAAGAACAACTGAGGACAGAAAAATGTGAGGAGAGGGATCACTGTGAAATAATGAGAAAGGAATAGACAAATCAGGGAAGCACAGTAGGAATTCTAGGCAGTGTCGAGGGTCTACTTGTAGGTTTGTTATTCTGAATTTGAAGTGAAACCAGTCAATATGGTTCTGTAATTATTCTCTAGCTACAGGCACAGGTGTGAAGACATGTAGGGTTTAACGGACTTGGTTTTTTTTATCCTGGGAGACTGATGGTGGAGAAAGAGGAAGAAGAGTATGTTGAGGGTGTTTGCAAGGAAGTCATAATAACTCAAGCTGTGGAATTTATGCTGAGGAAGAAGCAAATGGAGAAGGAGTGATGACTGAACATGGTTGATGGCTATAAAGAAAGTGAGGACTCAGTGGATCAGTAGTGTGGCTGAGATTGAAAATTGTGGTTAGACCAATGAATTTCATGGGCTGACATTATTGTAGTACTAATACCTATTTATTAATAGATGTGTTCTGCGTGTATGCATGTACAACTGCATGCAACTTTTTAACATTGAAGATTGTGAGGTTTTGCACAGATAATTGAGAAAAATGTAAGGGCCACCAGAAGTTCTGGGAGCTCTTTCTGTTACTTCTTTTGTGTGTGTGGTTTTTTTGTGGTTATATACAAATGGTTGAATGTAATAGAGGAAGACTATAGAAAGTTAAAAACACTACTGGGAAGTCAAGAGACCTGGGATCTTATTTCAGGTTACATATAACATCTCCTTTTAAAAGTCACGTGACCTCATTGGCTGTATTCTCTTAGTTATTTCAACACTGTGCCAGGTGTTGGGCATATCATAAGATCTGATAAACATGGGTAGAGTGCTATGCAAGTACAGGGGTGGGGCATGCAACCCAAGTGGGATGGAGAGTGGTCACATTCAGAGGAAATGACATCTAAGCCAAGATCTGAAAGATAAGAAGGTGTTGGAATTTAATAAAGAAACCACAGGCAGAAAATAGGAGGGATTCATGTCTCCTAAGATCCTTAAGCAAGAAATAAATGACTTTAAAGGATCCTGGTGACTGGTTTGTAGTGTCTGGGAGAAGAAGAGTTGAGACATGAGGCTAGGACATTAAGCAAGGGCCATACTTTAAAGGACCTGGTAGGTTGTGTTAAATTTCATCCTAAAAGCAATATGAGGGGACCCATTATTGGGTTTTACATAGAGGAGTGATATAAGACACAATCACCTCAAAGTGTGGGATTTGCCTTGACTACATTGAATTTTATCATCTTTAAGGTTAATTTTAAATTATTTGATTCATTGTATTAATATCTGAGTATAAAGCAGTATATCAAAGCGATTTAAATATGTGCCTCTTATTTTAATATGAAAAGAATGAAGAGCAATTAATATGGGACTATATTAAACATAGAAATAAAGTCCTATTTACAAAGTATTATTAAACTCATATTAATCTGTTTGCAAAAAGAATTGAAGTTAAAATTTTCTATAATTCTGAGTACATTTGGTTATTGCTGTATATTTTCCATCATATCAGTGAAATGTTAGGTAATTTCCCATGAGTTTATGTGTGCCATTTAATATCCCCAATCAAATGTAGCTGAAGCTGTGCTTTTTCTCTGCAGTGATTTAAACTTGTGAGATGCTTCCATTAACTGGAAAGACAATCATCTTTGATAACTTTCCTGATCCTTCTGATACATGGGAAATCACCGAAACGATTGGCAAAGGAACTTACGGGAAGGTTTTTAAAGTGTTGAATAAGAAAAATGGCCAAAAAGCAGCAGTGAAAATTCTAGACCCGATTCAGGTATGTCACGTTGTTTTTCCTTTTTTTTTTTTTCTGATTAACTTTGTTTTTATTTGTACTAAACAGTTAAAAAGTCTGTAGGTAACTTGATTTATTTGTCACAATGTCAACTACAGTTGAAAATGTAAAAAAAAAGAAGTCTATTTGTTAGGTTTTTCTTGTTATATACTTAATATATACAATAGGGACCAATAAATATTTAATAATTGAGCAAATATACAAGTAAGTAAATAAATAAGTGCAGCTCTCCATAGCTCAATGGTTGATTTAATGTTATTTTAGATTTCAAAAAAATTGTAAGAACACAGACTCAAGGGTCTAGAAGTAATTCTAAAATGTCATCTTGGCCAAATCTCTTTTTCCTCCTGCATTTATTTAGGCTTCAGGCAGAATGTCTCTTAAGCGAACCCAGAAATATTTTATTTTAGATGATATTTCTTTCGGAGATGGGAAATTAATTTTCAGGTTTGCTGAAATGTTTCCAAAGCAGAAATGGTATTCACTTATAATCAGGGTGAGTTTCCTTATTAAGAACGGAAATTGCATGTGCATATGGCCTCTTCAAATGATACCCCAGTCGGGATCCTCTTGCTTTTTTTTGGAATAGCACTTGTGTGATAAGGAACCTTCTAGGCCTTTTTTTTTTTTTTTTTTTTTGGCCATGAAGACCATAAAGAAGTTGATGAGGTCTCCCACCCTGTTTTGTTGTTGTTGTTGTTGTTGTTGTTGTTGTTTTTCTGGGAAGGATAACTGGCTGTTTTGGAACATTCTCATCTCCTGGGAAATATGTAGCTCTCCCACAGCATGTGGGTGAGCCAGATAATAGCCAAAGTTCTATCGAGAGCAGTTTCTCCAGTTACTTGACTCTTGCACACATGGTGGGGTGTGACATGACAGAGATGACGTGATGTGTTTTGGGAAGGACATGAGACTCCTGGTCGTTGTCACAGCTCTTACACTAACAAACTGTAGGACTCTGCAAAAAGTCTCCAGGTCTCTGTGCATCTTAGGGTTGTGCTTTCTTTTTTGATTGCTTATTTCTACCAAACCCATTATAACTACAGCGTTTCATATTATTTTGAACAGAGGAGAGCAATGAATTTTCAAGCAATAAATTAGATACACTGGAAGAAAAAAAAGAGAGAGACAACTATGTCCAGGCTTAACTGATGCTGAATGTTTTCATATTTCCCTATTGGAAAGTTCTTACCATTTTTTTAAAAGATTTTATTTGTTTATTTGAAAGAGAGAGAGAGCGTGAGTGGGGATTGGGGGTGGGGGAGGGGCTGAGGAAGAAGGAGACACCCCGCTGAGCAGGGAGCCTGACATAGGGCTCCATCCCAGGACCCTGAGATCATGACCTGAGCCAAAGGCAGATGCTTAACCAATTGAGCCACCCAGGTGCCCCAGTTCTTACTATTTAATCTGAAGGAAGAGAGACACAAATTAAGCCATACCACAGTGACTGTACCTCTCTCCTCTGCTCTTTGAAAGTATGGGTTAGTGTTCATGGTGGCAAGAGGAAGGGCTCCAGCTGGATCCCGTGTCTGGCCCCATAACCACTGTGTCTCTCCCATTCCTGTACTTCTTAATGCGGAAGGACAAATGGATTATGAGTACATATGGCCATTTTTCTTTTATAATTTACTCCTGTTTCATATCCTGTGAACCTTAAAAATCATGTTTTGTTCTATTGCTTTAATGAAATATATCGGTTTCATAACCATGGTATGAAATTGGTTCTTTTGCTGCCTTTATTCTTGTCATGGTACATATATGTTTTTCTCAGAATTATTGATTTCCTCTTCATTCATCATGTCACAAGCCAAATAAAAAAGATTTATAACCAAGAGATTATAATCTTAATAAAATAAATTTAAATGCATCCCAAGCATTTTACCAAGTGGCTTTTTTTAATTAAAAGAGCCTTACTGTTATGAATTTTGATATAGTACGTTTCTATCTGAGAAAGGGATAAAATGAATGGGATTAGAAGGGAGGAGGCAGTGGACTTGCCGGCCAGTCCTGCGTGTTACCCTAACCAGCTCTGTCACCAGCCTCTCTGAGCTTTAGCTTCTTTTTCTCAAATTGGAGCTCTGGTCTAAATCCGGCTCTGTGATTACATGATTTTGTTATAAAACAAAGTGGACACTAAATGTTACTGTTAGAACAGCATTCGAAGGTTTTCTCTTATTATTACTCTGAGTCGCTTCATGTATTGTGGTTTTCTAAAAACACGACTCAGTGGTTGTTGTCTTGCATTTTTGTTGGCAGGGTAGCAACCTGTTGTACTTCTGGCAAATGGGCTGTTCGCTAACTAAAGCCTGGATGCCATCTTAAGTCTAACTTGATTTTACTTTTTTGGAAAAGTAGGAATTTATTCCTTATATGACTAGTTTTTGAAGGCTTCTACATATCCTGTATTTCAAAGGAACAAAATGAACCAGCTAAAAGTTTTTATTTCAAGTCAATGGCTTTGCCACTGAAACAAAGTTAACACTACAAAGAAAGGAATATTCTCTGGAGTCCTTCTTCATGTATGTTTCTTTCTAATTGCATACAAAAATAGTCTTTCATTTGTCCCTTTTTAACTCAGTGAAATGAACATAATTAGAGATGTATTTGATTAGCGGGAAAATCACAATCTCTCCCCTTACATAATGGCATGAGAAATTTCAATACGTACAATTGAGCACAGTAAAAGCCATTATTATAACCTTGCTTTGACAAAATTAAATTCTCTACTTGGTGTGCTCTAATGTGTCTCTTTGACATAATTCATGTTTTTCTCATGGTTTTCTTCCTATGACTTTTCAAAACTAGGATATCGATGAAGAGATTGAAGCAGAGTATAACATCTGAAAGACGCTTTCCGACCACCCCAATGTGGTGAGGTTCTATGGCATGTACTTTAAGAAGGATAAAATAAATGGAGACAAGCTGTGGTTGGTTCTTGAGGTAAGTGATTCAACATTATTCTACGTGTGGAAATTCACAGTGTGGTCTCGGAATGACTGCATGTTTACGTATCATCGACACCAGGAAACCCTTCCTTTAGTATGTTCCTGACTGGTCACAGCCTCAGCAGAACATTGTGCTCCTTTCTGGCCTCATGCTTTTAAGACACATTAGGAAATTAAAGGAAAGCCACGAAGGCTATTAATGACTAAGAGGAAACATCTCCACAATAAAAGACAGGGATTCTTTGCCTTGCAGAAGAACAAGCATAAAAGAGATTTCATTATAAAATTGATTTATTCATCCGTATTTTGTTCAGCTAACATGTGACAGAGGCTCTGTGCCAGGTGCTAGGGTATGAAAGAAAATTAATGTAAGTGAGGCTTCATTAGACAAAAATGGTAAGCCGTGATTTTTTTTTCTGTCCTCATTGAATACTAATGTCATAAACCACAGAACCAGGTATTTACATTTATGAGGAAAAAACCATATCAGAAATGGTGTTGAATACCAAGCAAGTCACCAAAGGGAAACTGTAGAGTCTCCTGAGAGTAGGTTTGGACAGTTCTTTCCGATGCAGGCATACATCTGGGAAGGTGCCCTGTTAAGGTAACTGCCAGTCCTAGAAGAAGGTAGTTTTTCTAATTTTCATTGAATATTATTAAAGTGAGGTAATCATGAATTCTGATGAAATTCACAAGTGTTTTTAATAGTTGCTTTTATTAAACTCAGGACTAGTAAAACCTTCATTGGTTCACTGTAATAACATTTACTGTGTTCATTATGATTTTATTAGCATTTGATTATTGTATTTCTTTCAGAATGTTCTGCTGGTTTTTCTGCAGTGACACACATATAAATTGTATTGTTTAAGTACTTTATATTTTTTCTATCATGGTTTTTATAGAAGTTTAAAAGTTTTTTTAAATAACCAGTTGTGTTCTTTAAAAATAGGCAGCATATTATGATTTGAGAATTACTTTGTTTTTCTCTGTTAAGATTGCTTTATAGTTTAGTTAAATCACATATTAAAGCAAAGCAAAACTTTTAGTCATCTAAACTTCACCTAAGTAACAGAATATACATTATGAACTTAAAACATTTTGCCTTAAATAAATGGAGAATTTTCAAGGTTTACTTCATGCTTATGTTTGTATATTTGAGATCTAATGCTGTGCTGATCCTTAATGTAGTCTTGAACAAAATTCTGTATCTTTATATCCTTTGAAACATTTTCAATAATGCATCTTTAATTTTTTTCCCATCTGGAATTATTGGTAGATTAGCATTTGAGTGGAGATTCAGGTAGACCTAAATGGGCAAGGTTAGAAGGTATAGATCTTTGCCCAGAGTTTAAAAAAATTGAATGAGATCAGTCATTGTGTTTTATGCCTATCAAATCTGTAATCTAATTATATTGTCATTTCTCAGTATTGTCACTTGGAATTATGTGACAGTTGGAGACACCTGAGCATAGTGAAATGTTCTTTTGTGAGAGCAGAAAAGATTGAATAAAAGCATTGGGAACATCCAGTACAAGTAAAGCAGCTTCCTGATATAATGAATCAGTAGGGACTTAACAGCTTCTTTGAACTTTGTCCTTGTGTTTTATTATCAGATGGAGGAATTGGAAATATCCCTAAATGGCTTGAGAAAAAACAAAAAACAAAAAACTGGTAGTTTATTAAAATGGTATTTCGGGAATCTGATCTATCTGAACTTACAACGTGGGGGAAAAATAAAGGAAAGCAAGAAGTTGGCAAACTGTATATAAGATAATTGATTTACATATGTAAAGTAGACTAATTACGTACACAGTGAAGTGGCTCGATGTACAATTACCTGATTTATACATATGAATGGTACAGGTGCTGCTGTAGAAGCACTTTCAGAAAATTGGCTCAATCAATGTGATACACTACATTAATAAAAGAAAGGACAAGAACTATATGATCCTCTCAATAGGTGTAGAAAAAGCCTTTAACAAAATACAGCATCCTTTGTTGATTAAAACTCTTCACAGTGTAGGGATAGAGGGAACATACCTCAATATCATAAAAGACATCTACGAAAAGCCCACAGCAAATATTATCCTCAGTGGGGAAAATCTGAGAGCTTTTCCCCTAAGGTCAGAACAGAGCAGGGATGTCCACTATCACCACTGTTGTTCAACATAGTACTGGAAGTCCTAGCCTCAGCAATCAGACAACAAAAAGAAATAAAAGGCATCCAAACTGGCGGAGAAGAAGTCAGACTCTCACTCTTCGAAGGTGGCATGATACTTTGTGTGGAAAACCCAAAAGACTCCACCCCAAAATTGCTAGAACTCATACAGGAATTCAGCAAAGTGGCAGGATATAAAATTAATGCACAGAAATGGGTTGCATTTCCATACACAATGAGACAGAAGAAAGAGAAATTAAGGAGTCAATCCCATTTATAATTGCACCAAAAATCGTAAGATACCTAGATATAAACCTAACAAAAGAGGCAAAGGATCTGTACTCAGAAAACTATAGAATACTCTTGAAAGAAATTGAGGAAGACACAAAGAAATTTAAAAACGTTCCATGCTCATGGATTGGAAAAACAAATACTGTAAAATGTCTATACTACCTAGAGCAATCTCTGCATTCAGTGCAATCCCTATCAAAATACCATCAACTTTTTTCACAGAGCTGGAACAAATAATCCTAAAATTTGTATGGAACCAGAAGAGACCCTGAATAACTGAAGGAATTTTGAAAAAGAAAACCAAAGCTGGTGGCATCACAATCCTGGACCTCAAGTTCTATTACAAAGCTGTAATCATCAAGATGGTATGGTACTGGCACAAAAACAGACACATAGATCAGTGGAACAGAATAGAGAACCCAGAAATGGACCCTCAACTCTATGGTCAGCTAATCTTCAACAAAGCAGGAAAGAATATCCAATAGAGAGAAGACAGTCTTGTCAACAAATGGTGTGGGAAAATTGGACAGCCACATGCAGAAGAATGAAACTGGACCATTTACTTATACCATACACAAAAGTAGACTCAAATGGATGAAGGACCCAAATGTGAGACAGGAATCCATCAAAATCCTAGAGGAGAACACAGGCAGTAACCTCTGTGACCTTGGTTGCAACAACTTCTTGCTAGACATGTCTCAAAGGCAAGGGAAATGAAGGCAAAAATGACCTATTGGGATTTGATGAAGATAAAAAGCTTTTGCACAGCAAAGGAAGCAGTGGATAAAACCAAAAGACAACTGACAGAATGGGAGAAGATATTTGCAAATGTCTTATCAGATAAAGGACTGGTATCCAAGATCTATAAAGAACTTATCAAACTCAACACCCAAGGAACAAAAAATCCAATCAAAAATAGGCAGAAGACATAAACAGACATTTCTCTAAAGAAGACATACAAATGGCCAACAGACACATGAAAAAGTGCTCCACATCACTTTACACCAGGGAAATACAAATCAAAACCACAATGAGATACCACCTCACACAGTCAGAACGGCTAAAATTAACAAGTCAGTAAACGACAGATGTTGGAGACAATGGGGAGAAAAGGGAACTCTCTTACATTGTTGATGGGAATGCAAGCTGGTGTAGCCATTCTGGAAAACAGTATGGAGGTTCCTCAAAAAAGTTGAAAATAGAGCTGCCCTACAACACGGCAATTGCACTACTAGGTTTATACCGCAAAGTTACAAATGTAGTGATCCAAGGGGCACCTCCACCCCAGTGTTTATAACAGCAATGTCCACAATAGCCAAACTATTGAAAGAGCCCAGATGGCCATTGACAAATGAATGGGCAAAGAAGATGTGGTATATATATATACATACACACACACACACACACACACACACACACACACACTGGAATACTACTCAGCCATCAAAAATGAAATCTTGCCAATTATAAGGACACAGACAGAACTAGAGTGTATTATGCTAAGTGAAATAAGTCAGTTGGAGAAAGAATTATCATATGATCTCACTCATATGTGGAATTTAAGAAACAAAACAGGATCATAGGGAACAAGTGGGAAAAATAAAGCAAGGCAAAAATCAGAGAAGGAGACAAACTATAGAGACTCTTACTCATAGGAAACAAACTGAGGGTTGCTGGAAGGGAAGGATGGGGTAACTGGGTTATGGACATTAAGGAGGGCACATGATGTAATGAGCACTGGGTATTATATAAGACTGATGAATCAGTGAACTCTACCTCTGAAACTAGTAATATGTTATATGTTAATTGAATTTTAATTTAAAAATGTATAAATAAACCAAAAAAAACAAAAGTTGTTAGCTGGCAGCAGAGCAATGGCTAATTAATCCTCACTATTGAGGCAAGACTCTTCTGAGCACTCTACCCAATGGCCCATGAATTGTGAGGTTTTTAGTCTGGCTGATGGGAACATGCACTCACGTACTTTTCCTGATCCTGGGAGCGTTCTGAGTGCTGGTGTCCCTAATCCTTTCAGGTGCTCTTGTTATCCTGTCTTAGAGAGTTTACTCAAAGGCATGTGCTAATCAGTCCTCTGCTGAATACTTAATGGGAATCTTCTGAAAATCTCCAGAACTTTCTCTTTAGCAGCAATCTCCTCTCTGGTAACTCTGCCTATGACCTCTTGCCACCTTGGTCTCTCCAGGCTCTCAGCTCCATCTCCTCAAGTGAAAAGATCCATCAGGCTTTACCTGGCTCCACTTTTCTGTGACACAGCCTGGAAACTCTCTCAAGGCAATAATGTGGGAAAATTTTAAGGCTCACCTCATTTATTTCCTATCTTTCAGAGATCACTATTCTTCAGTGGCCAGTGTCCAATATCTTGAAAAATATTGGTTCATATAATTTTTTCCAGATTTTTAGTTTTTCAGGTGAGTGGCCAAATATAGTTTCTGTTATTCTATCTTGGTTAGAAACAGAAGCCAATTCTCAATTTGGTTGTTTTCAATAAAATATGTTGTTTCTTTCCTACTATCATTCATCATCTCTAAGAATATTTAGTATCTTCCTCCAGGAGGGGAAAAAGTTAGTAGGCAAACAAGAAGCAAGATGGAGACATCATTAGAATTTTCACTGGCTACACATGATCCTTTCCTCTATATCTAAGACCATGTATTAGCTTCCAGGTCAGTTCTGGATGATTCAGGAGTAACCAAACTACATTAAGGCTACCTTCCCACCCGTTCACCTTCTCTACCCCCCAGGCAATTCTCCATTCTATAAATCTAGAATCAGGATGGTAGTAAGGTGTAAACTGAGATGGGCCTCACCAAAATAATGACAGCTACATGCATAGTTTTGGTCCAAAATAGCTTATGATATTACAAATCTATTCATATTCCCCAAGGACTCTAATTCAAACTAAGTCCTAGTTATTATTCCCTCAGATGTTTTAAAACCTGAGGATAATGATGTACTAACTTACCTCTTCGTTACATTAAGGATCTATTACCAGAACTTTCAGTCTGAGGGCTTTTCTCTTATAATACCAATGAACTGAATCAAGTTCCCTGAGTCTCCCTGTTTGTCTCTTAAAAATTTAGGAGGTCCTAAATGCCAACCCCTTTGTTAGACCCCCCACAACTATGAACACAGATGCCCATCTGTATGAAGAATGTTAGGTAGGTGTATATTGGAAGAACTGAAACTCTAAAGGTAATTTTAGCAAACTTTAAAGATGTAGAAACCTAAAGGCAGATAAGTAGCATGAAGCTATCAAGAAAAACCCAAGAACTAGATAAATCAGGACTTAAATGATAGCAAGTCATTGTTTTTTAAAAAGTTACATAGCCATATGTCTCTTCAATCTCTTTACAAATCAGTCCCATGCAAAGATTCCTGACAGAATGATTGGTACATCATTGTACACTCTCATCAAATAATGACTAATAAGCAGAGGTCTCAAGTCCCTTTCCTACTAAAGAAAAATGGAAAGACTTATTGGAAAGAGAAAAAGATAACTACTAAAGACTGTGGGATAGCAGTTTAACAACCCTACCTTGGTGAATTTCTATGTACTGTGTGAAGTATTTTCTTATAGCTTTTGGACTTACCTCAAAAGGAAGGCAGATGAAATGACTAGCTCTGATATGGGTGATGTAATATTTTCTTTCATATGAGCCAATTTATTCTTATGTACATAAAATAAAAATTTAAGATCAATAAATAAATAGTTCACTTAAATAATGAAAGATTTTTGAAAAGCAACTATACATATTCCATTACATGTATGATAACAAAGGGATAACTGAACTATTCTAGTGTCTTATCCTTTTAAAAGCAAAATTCAAACTAGTGCTCATCTCCCATGCAAAAAAAGCGAGTCTTAAAAACAAAAAGACATCTTGTTAAGAAATTAAAACATACCACAGAGAATTCAATAACAGTAGGATAAGGATGACATGGAGGAATTCTAGGGACTTCAAAGAAGAATAAAATGTTATATCCACAATTTAGTAAGAACCATAAATGGTAATGCAAAAGAAAAGACTACACATGTAAATTACTCAAAAGTGAACCTCTGCAAAACAGGCATTCTCATACAAAGCAATGAGAGTATGAAGTGAGACCACTATTTTGAAAGCAGTTTAGTCGTGTATATTGAGATTTCATGGATGTTTACATCCTCTATTCTCGCAATTCCTCTTCTCGAAGAGGAAACTCAGAGTGATGGCAGACATTTGGAGCCACTTTTCTCCTCAAAACAGTTGTTAATTTGAAAGCAGCCGCTAAGAAGCTGAGAAGTTAATAATATATTGGCAGTTTCATAAACCCCAGCGAATAAAAATTGGGATTCAGAGCCTATCCAGAAAGAGGGTCCCTGATAAACAACCCAGGTTTTCAGTTGAAACTTCAAAGGGTCACCCAATAATAAGGCTGTATTCAAAATAGACCAGCCTAATTGGAGCTTAAGCATAGTGTCAAATCATTTCACACCCTGGTTTGATTAAAGTGATTTACCCCCAACTTAGATGGCTGCGAGAAGCTGAAGAAAATCCTCTATGGGTTGAGAAAATGTTATGCAGAGCCTTAAATTATCTCTGCAGTTTTTTACTCTTTAATACTAGGCACTAAGTAAAAAATAATACGGCATACAACTGATAAAAGCTAACCAAAACCTAAGGTTAAAATGGACATAAAAACAGGCCTTGGTGTTGCAGATATTACGGTTATCTAACAGGGATTTTAAAATAACAATGACTAAATGTTCAAAGAATTAAATGACAAGATAGAACTGGAAACTAAATATTTTATTGGTTTATTCTTATTAAATTATCAAAAGGAAATTCTAGAACTAAAAAATCCAGTAAGAGAAATTACTATTTCAGAAGTAGGTGGGTTTAATAATATATTTGATACAACAGAAGAGAGAATTATTGCACTAAAACATTCTTAGAAGAAAATACCCAGTCTGAATTGCAAAGATATTAGATGAACAGAAACAGGCATTAAGACAAATAGAGAAAGATTAAAAAAAAAATTGTACCTACTTGTAATTGAAGTTAAGGAGAGGAGACACAGATGAAGGTAGAACAGTACTGGTGGAAATATAGCAGAGAAGTTTCCCAAACTAATGAAAGACATCAAGCCACAGATGCAAGAAGCACTACCAACCCCAGAAAGATAAAAGACAGAAAAATAAAAACCCAAACTTCTGGGTACATATTGGAAAAACTTCTATAACAGAAGACATAAGAGGAGTGTCTGGGTGGCTTCAGTCAGTTAAGCCTCAGTCGGTTAAGACTCTTGATTTTGACTCCATGCTGGGCGTGGGGCCTGGTTAAGATCCTCTCTCACCCTCTCCCTCTGTCCCTCCTCTCCAACCCCCCTTTAAACAAACAAACAAGCAAACAAATGAAAAACTGAAGACATACGGAAAATCTTAGCCAGAGAAAAAGGAAACTTACATTCAAAGGAACAATAGAACATTGGGAGTGGTTTATCATCAGAAAAATAGAAGACAGAAGACTCTGACAACATTTTTGGCACACGATTTAAAAATTTACAAGAAGTGGATATTAGTTTTCTGTTGCTTGTCATAACGAATTATTACCATTATGGCAACTTAAAATAACATGAATAATACTTTTATTACTGCACAGTTCTTCTTCTAAAAATGTGCGTATATATTTAAGTGCTATTTTATTTAAAAACTATGAACTCAATCATAGTATAAAAACATCCCCTTTTTTCCATCCGTATTGCTGTGGTCTTCATTAGGTCCTCCTCACCTCTGTGTGATGTTTTAACAGTGTCCTAACTAGTTTCTCCAGTTCTGTACCCTCCTAAGTATTCTCCATTTTGTTTTCAGAACAATTTTTGTTTGCTATCCAGAACAAGGATAAATATTGCAATAACTGACCATTTCCTTCCAGAGAAAACACCAACTTCGTAGCATGGATGTTTATAGAAGATATAGTGATAGAATCCATAGTATTTGTCATAGATAACACCAGAAGGTTAAGAGAGTGAGAAAGTAATGGAAATTTCAGACATGGCCAACAGGATAAATGATGATGCAATTCACTGGAATAGGTTTCCCACCCTTCCAAAATGACGAATTCAATTTGACGCATGTTGATTCAGAGACATCTTTGGGGTCTGTGGTGGTCAATCATTTCTATGGGTCCAAAGCTCAGCAGCTAAATCTAAGCAAGAGATTTAGATTTAGCAGTCATCAATGTATTAAAGATTACTGATGCCCTGTTCATAGGTGATATCACTTATATGGAATGTGATGAAAATAAAAGATGGTTAAGGACAGAATCCCAGGGATCAGTATCTAAGAGACAGATGAAGAAGAAAACTCTGAAAAAGAGACTAAAAAGAAAAAAAAGAGAGAGAGAGACTGAAAAGGAGCAACCAGACTGATAGAAGGAAAACAGTGGACTTTGGTAAACAAGGAGAGGAGTTCCAAAAAAGAAAGCATATCTGGTAAAAGCAAATACCACAGAGACATTAAGACAAAGACTAAGTTAGTGGGAATGTAAGTTGGTGTGGCCACTATGGAAAGGAATGTGGAAGTTCCTCAACAAACTAATAATATATGAGCCAGCAATTCTACATCTGAGTATTTACTGAAAAATGAAAACAATCTCAAGAGATAGATATATGCCCACCTCTATCTTCATGACAGCGTTATTTACAATAGCCAAGATAATGGAAGTAACCTAAGTGCCCATCAATAAATGAATGGATAAAGAAGATGTTTGTGCTAACATTTATTGAGTGATCTCGAACATGGCAATCTCTCTAAACCTCAGTTTCCTTATCTATAAAATGGGACTAAAAATAGAACCTGTCTCAAGGGGTTGTTGTGAGAATTAAATGAAATATTAGTGTCCCTCAATTTTTTTTTTCCGTGACTTTCAGTAAGAAATATGTAGCCTTATCATGAGAATTAAATGAATATCTACAAGTTCACAGTGTCTTTACCAAAATATTGGGGGACTTGATGTGTTTCAAAATTCAGAACTTGGGGGATTTCAGGAAAGTGGTATGATGACTAGAACACATATTACATAACACCCCATCAGGGCTTAGAAAAGTATCCAAAATCAAACATTAATTTGTCCACAGCCAAACATATGAATAATTCACACAAATCACAAATAAAGGCTATAACTAGACTCCCCTCAGTTTCAGGTCAGATTTTGCCACCAAAGGAATTAAGGTCAGATTTTGTCTCAAATATATTTTTTTCCAAGTTTCTATTTAAATTCCAGCTAATTAACATACAGTATAATATTAGTTTTAGCTGTAAAATTTAGTGATTCATCTCTTATATACCACACCCAGTACTCATCAAACATGAAATGCATTTTTTTAAGTTTTGGGGTTTTTCAGAACTTTATGGATTTTGAAATTGTGGATATGAATTTGTAGATATAATCATTAAAAAATATCCAGCACATAATAAGTATTGGTTATTATTATTGGCATTTCATTTTTAAAATGACAGCTATAACCCACTGAAGGGATTTCATGATGTACTATTAGGTTGTGACCCACACTTTGAGAAAAGCTAACATAAAAATGTTTATTAGCCTAGTCCCTGGTACATACTAGGCTCTCAACACATGTTAGAGGGGAAAATTACCATCTTATATTTGCATAATATTTTGTTTGCAAAATTCTTTTAAGCACATAGTTGCTTTTCATCTTCACAGTAACTTTGTCAGAAATAATCTAAATGATTTATCTTTCCTCTTTATTTACTTGATTGTTTCATGTCTCATGCTTTTATGGTGAATAGAAGGAAATTTAAATAATGACAATCACCTCTTCCTATGGCATTTATACCTTGACACCTAAAGCACTTTTTCACTTTTCTTTAATTATTTTATGTGAAAGAGATAATTTCGTTGCACAGATAAACAGAACTAAGAGATCAAACCATATGTTTTAGGTTATAAAATAACCATTTCTACATAGAATGTGTCCAATAGAATATACAGCAATTTAAAAGTTATACTTTTAAAGCATATTTTTCAGTTCTTAAAATGAGCTAAAGACACATTTCTCTAAAGTCACTCTATAATCTTTGTGCTTTCTCTTTTAGTGCTCTTGGAGACATTAAAATAGCTGAAGTAAATGTCAAGGGTTTATTTGTGAGACTCATTAACTCTTCCCTTGACAAAGAACTGGAGATTGGAGGTCATATTCTCCAGCAAAATGTGAATGGACAAACAGTCTCTTTGTACTGCTTCCTTCCGAATATCATAATGCAGGCCAACTGCACAGTAACAGTGAGTAAAAGGTATAAATGCTATGAACTAGAATGTTATAGGAGAAACTCCTTCACCCAGCCAGACTGGCTTAGCACCAGTTTCTTCATCACTCAATCTCTAGATAAAATGTGATTTCTTGTTGTTACTAGTTACTTGTCCCACTTTGTCCATCCCTGAATGTAAATTAATACCCATAATTAAATTTCCGTGGCTTTCCTCAATTTAGTGTACAATACCTTTGGGGATTTTTAAAGATTTACTTATCTATTTGGGGGGGGGGGGAGAGGCAGAGGGAGAGAGAGAGAGAGAGGCTTAAGCAGACTCCACGCTAAGTGCAGGGCTTGCTCTCATAACCCTGAGATCAGGACCTGAGCAAAACCAAGAGTCGGCGAGGTAACCGAGGTAACCAACCACACCACCCAGGCGCCCTGAATACCTTTTGTTGTTATGATTCAACTATTAAAACAAAATACCTAGGTTCCTAAAACTAAGCAAACATAAGCCTTAAAAGAAAAGCAAAGAGATTGTTTGGTTAGAGAGCAGGTGATTAGCTGATGCTGGAAGGTTTCCTCTCTTTCTTGTGCTTTCCTTTAAACCATGTGTAGTGGCTGCTTGGTGTAGACAGCTTGACGTGATGTATTGTACAGGCATATTTTAGAACCTCATCTGTTCAGAATGATACATTGCAGTGACCCTCTGACATACGCAGAACTACATGGAGCTCAAATGGCATTTGTCATTAACACACCATTTTCCTACAGGTGTGGACAGCTGCCTCTGAAGCAAGCATCAGCCACCATCAGATTTTCTTTGGAGAGAACAAAGCAAGTTTGGAACAAGCCCAAACTGTACAATTCTGTGCAAACCGAATGGTGAAGTCAGTGTCCTATTCTTAACAATAGGTTTTAGAAGAAGAATGGATAGCTGTCCTTAGGTTCCCCTTCTCCTCTTAACTGACTCAAGTATTTTCCATCCTTAATAGCTTAGATAAAACCATCACTAACTGCAACAACATGTCGGGCAAATCAACAGCACCCCGTTCCCAGGGCCAAAGTGCTGGAGAGCTACTTATAATTTGGCAAAAATAATTTTCATAGCCCATATTTCTAAGAAGTACTTCAAATTTCAGAGTCAAGGATGGATTTTATTTATGATATTTAGGTTGAAGAGAAAGAAAGGAAGGTACTACATAGAGATCTTTTCTATTCACTTATTCATTTCTCAAATATTTGTTGAGATTATTCTGTATTCCAATGGCTATAGTAAGTGCTGAGAATACAATGTAGAATAAGACACAATATCTGCCCTTAAGAGACTAATATTCTAATGTAAGGATCTGTAGTCTAATTTGTTAACAACTATACATTATTCACTACAAAATTAGGTGTATTAGTAATAATCTTGGCTAACTCTTTCCCAGTATTTGACAATTTTATATTTTCATTCTACCTTTTCCTGAGCATAATATTAGCATAAACATATGCCCAAAGACACACTAATAAAATTGAAAGATATCTTTGTTTACAACAAAAAAGTTATTCCTCTTGCAAAACCATTCTTTTGATTTTTCTAAAATACCTGCCTTTTTATTTTCTTACCTCCAGTCTTACTATGTCATATAACTACTAATCCAGATAACATGTTGATTGGAATCTTTCTGCTTGTCTTGCTTACTACGTTATACCTCATGCTTGTTTAACTCTTCCTTTAGAGTAGACTTGCTAATTTACTAAGAGCCACTTAATGTCTTTCTGTAAGAACAGCAGTTGTCATTAGATAGAACACTCATTAGATGTAATTTTGAAGCCTTTACTCACCTTTAGATCTTTTAGTGGGCTTAAAATGAATTTTGTAATACTTCTCTAATGATTTTCACTGTTGGGAAAAATAAGGTGATGTAATCTAAATTATTTACTCAGGCTCATAAAAAATCATTGGCAAAACTCTAAGATTAAGGCATTCTTATTTCAGACTTTTCATCACATTTATCCACCCATTTATTCACTCTGCACATTTTGGGGGTTTCTACTTAGTATGCAGACTGTTGCCAGGCACTAAGTATTGAACCAGACAGAACAGGTCCCTAAGCTCCTGGAATGCCCATTTGAGTAAGCTGTCATTCCCTGCAATGGGATTAGTCTTCACACTACTCTTTTTACTCTGGTTTGAACTACTTTGCACATATAGGATCGGATTATTTCTGCAGGGTGACGTAAACACAAATAATTTGATTTGCTAGTCAAAGAGTGAAACTGACCAGTTCATTCACATGGGAAACATTTATATATGTTTAGTGTCTGCCAAGCATTATGCTAGGTGCTGGGAAAAAAAGAGCATAACTATTGCATAGTTTCTATCCTCAGGAAATTCCGAGTCTAGCTGATCTCCTTAATAGTTCCACGCAGGATTCTAGCTCAAAAAATGTGGTTTCCTCTCCATGTCTCTAGTTCTACTGCCCACTTCCTCATTTCAAATAAGACCTATATATACACATATACATATATATAATATCTTAAATATTTAAATTTTAATGATAACATTACAACTACTTTTTGCATAGTTCTTTATAGTTATGAAATTTAGTAGTTTAGCTGAATCACACAACACCTTCATATAGCAATTCCCTACTATCGCCCCCACCATTTCATATATGACGACACAGCCCAAGGCAGTAAGTGACTAATCTGCCTGAGGTCATGCCCCTTATAATTTTCAGAATTAGAAACTAAGGCCAGGATGTCTTATTACATCCTCATGGTGTTCCACTAATTCACGCACAGTAGGTAAGTGACATTAAACTGTTGGACTTTGAAATGTTATTGCAATAAGCCTACGGCATTTAAAAAATCTATCTAACTGCATTGGTATTTGATATTAATGAGTCATTTTTGTTAGGCTGTTGCCTGGTACACTCCTATTCAGTGGAAGCAAGCGTGGGAGAAATTAGAGACTGACATTGAACTGACAGATGCTCAGTAGTAAGTTCAGCGTCTCGAAGACGCATGTTTAATTGGCCAGCAACTAACTACAACTAAAGAAAAACAAGATAAATGTAATAAAGATATCTCAAAATATCAGATGGAACAGTCAGAGGTTTTCTTAAAAGGTAAAAGTTGCTTGGCTTTTTTTTTTTAATCGAGTCCTTCCCACAATTAGTAACTGAGCAAGTAGGAATGACTGGGTGACAGATACATGATGAATAGGTAAATCAAATTTTAAAAAATCCTATTTCAGATAGGACCATAAAAACCATAATACTTCTTGTGTTTTATGAAAAACACAGAGCAAGCAGGGTTATAGTCATGGGACAGCAAAGGCTGGTGACTTCCATTAGGCAATAACAAGACCCCTCTGGCCATTTCACTTCTCAGTGGCCCTGCTGCTAGAGGCAAGGCTGTGGAGAGGGGAAGAGATGAAGTTATCAGCATGTCTTTAGCAGTGCTTAGGTGGGGGAAGAGGTGCAGCACCTAGAAATTTACTCTGGGATCAAGAGCTGGCTTGTGGCTTAAAGTACAGAATTTATGTCACACATATCTAGGCAAATGCTTCTGATGCTGATAAAAGTCTGCCCAAAGGTCTAGAAAAGCCATATTCTCTGTTCGTAAAACATTCTTTCACTTTAATTGAGCCTTCATTGCTAATTCCACTATATAAGATACCTTTTGGATTCACTTTGGCTTAATTTTTTTTTTTATATAGAGAAAAAGAAAACCCACCAAACCCTTTTCCCAATAGCAGCCCTTGGTGCTACAGTCCCAGTGTCCCCGCACATCCCTACAGTCCTCTGATTGAAACTTGCGCTACGTGCATGGCTAGAAGCAGTTTAAATAGACAGCCAAGGCCTCACTCATCCAGGCCTGATCCAGCCCAGGTAAGTCAAAGGGATACTTACTCCAGTGGAGAGTTAAGGGACGTGTGGGTGTGGGGAGGGAGGGCAAGAGAGTAGGAGGGAGGGAGGGAGACCTGGTGAAAAGGGTTAAGTGGTAAAATTCACTAAGGACTAAAAAGTCTTCATATCCTCCGGTATAGATGGCTTCTGAAGCAAATATCTGAACTCATTCACCTCCATTTGCTTTAGCAGTGTCTTCTACCGTTCTTGATAAATATCTGTTGAATGAATCAGTGAATCAAAACAATAGTGTGGCCAGCAAGAGTAATAGGATCTTTGAAGTCTGGTCAAAAGTACATTTGTTTTTCATTAGGCAGGAAAAACTGGCCCTACAGAGTTATGCTGTGCTTAGAGATAAATCCATCTCTTCCAAACACATTCTAATTTAATCCCAAATTCTTATTATTTTTCAACAAGAAGTTTCTTATTTAAGTCATCTAAGTTTTCAGAGTTGTGTTATTAACCCAGGATCTTTGGATAGATTTCAGGAAGTCCCTGAACTGCTGTATTTGGTACACAAATGTGTGTCCATATGCTGTTTCCTGGGAAAAGAGTTCATGAGGTTCATCAGGTGATGTTTACAAGAAACTAATTATAACACAATGCCAGATCCTAAGCTAATTATAACGCAATGCCAGATCCTAAGCTGTGGAGAAAGTCTGTTTCATACAGGTGCTATATCTTGTTCAAACTATAATGATTTGCAAACATTTATTTAGTAGAGGGGTGCTTTTTTAAATGAAATCTTGGGCAGACCCAGTATATAAAATGGGTAAAAGCAAGCCTGTCCAAGTTGAAGAAAAGATAGCAATTCCCACTGCCCACTACACCCTTTTCCCATCTCATCTTTCCTTGCTTTTTCCCTCTTCCCTGTGATCTTTGAGGCACCTCCCTGGAATCATAGAATTCTATACCACAGTATGAAAACCACTGTTAGTAGACCAACATATAATTGGATGTAGCACCCCCCAAATAGTAAATTTTGAAAGTGAAATGATGAAGATTATGTAAAGTCCTGAATATATTCCATTTCATAAAATTAAATACCCTATATCTTTGTACTTGAGTTTCTTCATCTGTCAAGTAAGAGATTTGGTCTGAAATTTAAAGAGTTCTTTTAGCAATAATATATTATATTATATTATATTATATTACATTATATTTTATATATTATATTATATTATATTATATTATATTTTATATATTATATTATATTACATTACATTACATTACATTATATTATATTATATTATATTATATTATATTATATTATATGGGTGAAATAGGTGAAGGAGATTAAGACTACATTGATCTTGATGAACACTGAGTAATATATTGAACTGCTGAATAACTATATTTTATATCTGAAACTAATACCACACTGTATGTTAACCACACTGGTATTATAATAATTTTTTAAAAGTCTTTTTGTCTCTTTTATTCTTTGTTCACATGTTTTATTTTTTAAATTCCACATATGAATAAAATCATATGGTATTTATCTTTCTCTGACAGACTTATTTCACTTAGCATTATATCCTCTAGATCCATCCACGTCGTTGCAATTGGTCAGATGTCATCCATTTTTAAGGCTGAATAATATTCCATTATATAGATAGATAAATAGATAGATAAATAGATAGATAGATAGATAGATAGATAGATAGATAGATAGATAGATACACACACATACCACTTCTTTATTTATTCATCTGTGGATGGACACTTGGGTTGCTTCCAGATCTTGGCTACTGTAAATAATGCTGCAGTAAACATAGGGGTGCATATCTTTTTTAATTAGTTTTTTCATTTTCTGTGGGTAAATATCCAGTAGGGAAATTACTGGATCATATGGTAATTCTGTTTTCATTTTTTTGAGGAACCTCCATACTGTCTTCCCCCGTGGCTGCACAAGTTTGCATTCCCACCAAACAGTGCACAGGTCTTGCTTTTTCTCCACATCCTCACCAGCACTTGTTAATTTTTGTCTTTTTTATTTTAGCCATTCTGACAGGTGTGAGGTGATATTTCATTTTGGTTTTGATTTGCATTTCCCTGATAATTAGTGATGTTGAGCATCTTTTCACGTGTCTAATGGCCATCTGTATGTCCTCTTTGGAAAACTGTCTATTCAAGTCCTCTGTCCATTTTTCAATTGGATTATTTGTTTCTTTGGTGTTCAATTATGTAAGTTCTTTTTTTTTTTAACATACAGTGTAATATTAGTTTCGTGTAGAATTTAGAGATTGATCACTTCTTTACAGCACCCAGTGCTCATCACAGCAAGTGCCCTCCTTAGTACCCATCACCCATTTAACTCATTCCCCTGCCACCTCCCCTCCAGTGAACCATCAGTTTGTTCTCTATAGTTAAGAGGCCGTTTTCCAGTTTGCCTCTCTTTTTTTTCCCTTATGTTCATCTGTTTTGTTTCTTAAATTCCACATATGACTGAAATCACTTATTTCACTTAACATTATACTCTCTAGCTCCATCCACATCTTTGCAAAATGGTAAGATTTTATTCTTTTTATGGCTAATTAATATTCCATTGCATATATATACCACAACTTTTTTATCCATTCATCAGTCAATGGACGTTTGGGCTCTTTCCCAAGATAGATAATGTTGTTGATAATGCTGCTATAAACATCAGGGTGCATGTTTCCCTTCGAATCAATATTTTTGTATCCTTTGGTAAATACTTAGTAGTGCAATTGTAGAATGTAGGGTAGTTCATTTTTAGTTTTGTGAGGAACCTCCATACTGTTTTCCAGAGTGACTGCGCCAGTTTGCCTTCCCACCAACAGTATAAGAGATTTCCCCTTTCTCTGCATCCTTGCTAACACCTGTTGTTTCCTATGTTGTTAATTTTAGTCATTCTGACGGGTGTGAGGTGATGACTCATTGTAGTTTTGATTTGTATTTCCCTGATGCCGAGCGATGTTGAACATCTTTTCATGTGTCTGCTGCCTATCTGTATGTTTTCTTTGGAAAAATGTCTATTCATGTCTTCTCATTTTTTTTAAACTGGATTGTTATTTTTTAGGTGTTGAGTTTTATAAGTTCTTACAGATTTTGGATACTAACGCTTATCAGATAAGTGAGGCGTTAAAGTCCCCTACTATTATTGTATTAGTATTACTTCCTTTATGTTTGTTATTAGCTGCTTTATGTATTTGACTGCTCTCATCTTGGGTGCATAAATATTTACAATTGTTATATCTTCTTGTCAAATTGTTCCCTTTATGATTACATAGTGTCTTTCTTTGTCTTTCGTTATGATCTTTGTTTTAAAGTTATTTTGTCTGATATGTATTGCTGCCCCAGCTTTCTTTTCACATCCACTTGCATGCTAAATGCTTTTCAGTCCCTTCGCTTTTAATCTGCGTGTGTCTTTAAGTTTGAAATGAGTCTGTTGTAGGCAGCATATAGGTGGGTCTTGCTTTTTTTATCCATTCCATCACCCTTTATAGTCTTTTGACTGGATGGTTTAGTCCATTTACATTCAAAGTAATTAGTGACAGGTGTGTGTACTTACTGCCAACCTCCTGGTTCTGGATTTGTTTTCTCCCCAGATTTGAGAAGTTTTAAGTTATTATTTCTCCACATAAATTTTCTGCCCTCATTTCTCTCTCTTCTTCTCCTTGGATCCCTATGATACAAATGTTGTGCTTCATGGTGTCACTAAGTTTTCTACATCTATTTTCATTTTTTATTATTAGTTTTTCTCTCCTGCTCAGCTTGATTGCTTTCCAGTACTCTGTCCTTCAGGTCACTGATCTGTTCTGCCTCCTCTAGTCTACCCTTTATTCCATCTAGTGTATTTTTAATTTTGGTTTTTGAGTTTTTCATCTCTGATTGGTTCTTTTTTTATGTTTTCTGTCTCTTTGTTAAGGGTCTCACTGATGTTTTCTAGTCTTTTCTCCAGTGCAGTGAGTAACTTTATGACCATTACTTTAATTCTCTAGCAGGCATATTACTTATTTCCATTTCATTTAGTCCTCTTGCTGTGATTTTGTCTTGTTTTTTCATTTGGGACATATTCCTCTGTCTCCTCATTGTGTCTAACTCTCCATGTCTCTTTCAACATGTTAAGAAAGTTAGCTATATCTCCTGCCCTTGAAAGTAGTGACCTTATAAAGAAGAGGTCTCACAGTGCCCTACAGTTCAAGGTTCCCTGTTCACCAGCACCTGGCACTTCAGGGGTGCCTTCCATGTTTGTTGTGTATGCCCTATTATTGTAGCTGAGTCACATTCGCCCTCATTCTAGTCATCTGCAATGACTCTGTGCCTGTTGTGGGCAGTGTTTGGTCCCTGTGTTCTTAGTGGGCCAGTCTGGGGCCACCTCGAGCTTTAGTTGAATCAGACCGGTTGTTTTCCAGCACTTCAGTAACACCAAACTGCAAGGCTTTCTTTTGTGTTGACCCCTGAGAAGCTTTTATTGGTGGTCAGGGCCTGTAGTCAGACCTGCTATTTGGCCCCAGCCCACTATGGGGCTTTAGTTGGACTGGTTTCTCTCATTATCTTTCCCTCTCCAGTAAGAGTCGCCCTTCAGTGGTCCTGGTCCCTGCTGGGGCTGTTTGTACCACTTTGGATGGGCTCCAGCCAAGGGCATATTGGAGGAGGAAGGTCCACAGGAAAACATGGGGGCTTGGCTGAGGTGCCAGCAAGGGTCATGCTGGTCTGCTGTGGGAGGGCCCTAGTAACCACCCAGCAAAATTGCCAAGGTTCATCAGGTTGAAGGGGGTAGATCTGAAGCAGTTCACAGGGGCCTGGCATGTAGTGTTAGCAAGGTTGCCTCTGCTATGGCAGGGGACCCATTAGCCACTTTGGAGAACTGTTGCAGAGGCTGGGTGCAAGGGCAGTCCACAGAAGAGTGCAGGAGTGGGGCATGCTTTTAGCAAGCTAGGTGGAGATTGTTGGCATTGCACTCATTCCCACAGGCGTCCACATATCTAGGCTGGGGTACAGGGGAGGGAAATGGCACCCACCAGCTCTTTTGTTCTCGCAATAGTCTCCCAAAGATCCCTGCCTCTCCAGCACATGCTCTGAAATGAGTCAATAAATCTCCTTCTTGTATATTCCAGGCAGTTTTCAAACTGCTGCTTCTATGCTATAACTTCGCAGCACAGCTTGTTGGGCTGTCTCTATAAGGGCAGGGACTCCACCCTCCCAGCTATCCCAGGGCTGAGCCACTGATTTTTAAAGTTCCAGGTATTAAGCCCCACTGATTATTAGGCCCCTGTGGTTTTCAAAGCCAAATGTTATAGGGATTCATCTTCTCCATGTATGTTCCCTGTGCCTGAGGTGCCTGATATGGGGTCTGGTCCTCTCCCCCACTCTACACTGGTGGCATCCCTCCCTCCTTGGGAAAGTCCTGCAGGTCTGTTTGGCTCCCAACCATGTCTCCACCCTTCCTACCCTCTTTGATGTGGCCTCTTCTCTACATTTAGCTGTGGAGAGTCTGTTCTGCCAGTCTTGGGGTTGTTTTCTTGTTATTTGCACTGATGTGGGTGTTATCTAGTTGCATCTGTGGGACAAGGTGAGCTTAGGACCCTCCCGCTCTGCCATCTTCATCAGAAGTCCTTTACCATTTTCTTATGTTGTTAAATTGACTAGGTTTTCTGGTATATTATGGAATAGTTCCAGTGAGCATGACCATCTTTGGCTTATTTTTACTCTTAATGAGAATGCTTCTAAAGCAACAGCAGGATGTTTGCCAAATTTACCACTTATCATTTGATCTGCTGAGAATTTATTCCCATTGGAATTAGAAGAAACTTGGGGGAGTGTTCTGAACTTCTAAAATGCATGGGAATTTTTTCCAATCTGATAGAAATCACAAAATGCACAAAGGCTCCAGTTAACTTAGTGCCTACACATTATGAAAGAATTAAATAAGATATGAAATTCATTGTTCCGCAGTGAATGTTCACAACAAACTAAAACACACAAAAAACCACTCATACGAAGAAAGTACTCCTGATAATTATGGAGTTATGAAAGAGGGTTTCATCAAAGCCCCCTACAAAAAAGCCAAAAATTGTGAATAGATTCTCCTGAAGAGTCCTTTCAGCTATCCTACCAAGGGGGAGAGGGCATCCACTGGCCCTTCATTCCATGAACAACCAAATCTCTTGCCATAATTGCTCTCATTTTCTCTGTTGGAAGCACACTTACTCCCATAACTTCAGAGAGACCCACAACGTCTATCAAAAGACTATCAATATACCCTCTCCTATCTTAAGAGAAATCTGATGATAGATACCAAAACACTTTCCTCTCATTGTAAGTCCCATTATTATTCCCATTTGACAGATAAAGAAAGTTAGTGATAGAGCTAGAAAATTTTCCCTCTTTGAAATTTTTTAATGCTATTAAATACAGAAAGTTGCAAAAGACACTCCTCTGCCTACTCCCCCAGCTGAAAATGTTAATATGTTGTCATATGTGCATCAGCGACTTTCTATTTTAAAAGACATAAATAGTACTTGTAAAGCAGAATCCCCCTGTAGTTCCTTCTGTGCTCCTTGTCTCCTCCCCCTCTCCCTGAAGCAATATCCATGAACTTGGGTGTTGTTGTTGGCGGTGGGGTTTTGTATTGTGTTGTTGTTCCACTCAAATCTAACTCAAAATTCTGAATTTTTTTCACTCTGAGCTGTTGAAACTCAGAAAATTTATCCATAACTGTTAATATATCTTGAAACCTAGAACACATCATTCCTTTTAGTATGAATATGTATTAAAGATACGTTATCAACAAAACTTAAACTATTTCTTTACCTTAAGAGAAGAATTGAAGGAACACTGAACAAAAGAAAGAGGGAGAGAACATTGGCAACTATGCAAAGCATTTTCCACCATGAACAATTTATTCAAAAATGACTGAGTGCCTATAATGAATCACAGTGCTAAGCACCAGAGACACAAAAACAAATAAGGCACCCTCTTTCTAGGGAGAAAGATGACTAGTAAAGCAACAAAAGTAGTAGGGTAATGACTTTCAAATATTTTTGATGATAAACCACAGTAAGAAATATGGTTTATATAATTATTCAATATACATATACACATACATATGTAACTGAAACAAAAGTTTCAAAAGGCAATACTTAATTTTTTGAGCTGTCTGTATTTCCTACTCTGTTCTATTTCATTTTAAGTACCTGTCATGACCTTCTAAATTTATTTCATAACCAATAAATGGGACAAGATCTGCTCTTTGAAAAACATTGTTTTAGAAACATTTATAAAGTGACATGAGAGCAATTGAAAAGGCAACTCAGAGGATATGTATTTGAACTATGATATTGAAGGATGAATAGAAGTTATTCAGGTTGAAAAGAAAGTGGACAAGGCATTCTGAATAAAAGAAACAGCATATTTTAAAAGCATATGGAGATAAAAATAAACTCTGTGTGTCTAGAGAACAGTGAGAAACTGTATCCAACTGAAATATATGTTGAGATGTTAGTCTGGAAAGTTTGGTAGGTACTAAATTTTAAAGGCCTTTGCACACCGTTATGTGAAAGAGTTTAGACTGTATCAGGTAGCTAGGAGGAGACTCTGATGGTTTATAAGCAGGTGTCTCTTATAGGTAGATCTGTTTTTGAAAGAGAACTTTGAAAGCTATATGGAAAATGAAATGGAATAGTAAAGATTCTAAAATCTGTATCTGTAACCTAACCCTCTATTCTGAATTCCTGATTCATGAGGCCAACTGCTTATAATTTCTTCGATGCCCCGTGAGTGTCTTATTCCTAATATTTACAAAATTTATCTCATCATCATGTCTCCCTCAAAGTTTGTCATTCCACCTTTGCCCTATATCTTAGCAGATGCCATTCAGAAACCCTAGGACCTGAAAATCTTTCTCTATTCCTTTCCCTTTCTCAACTCCCACCTATAATTAGTCACAAAATCTTGTTTATTTATCTTTAGAAACCTCTTCACTTTCCTTGCTTAAATATTTTCATTTTTTTCTCCCATTGTTTTCATGATGAATCTCAAACCCATGAAATTGTTTATGTATATTGTAGCCTGGCCCAACCTATCTCATCAAACATTCATCTTGTGTTCTGTGCCTCAACCGTCTTGTTCTTTTAGTTCCTCCAGCATACCATAACTACCTCTAGGCCTTCACAAGGTCTGTCACCCATATCTTCACATGGATAAATCTTATTCATTCTTAATATTTCCACTTACATGCCACTACCTCCAAAGAGTCCATCTTCTGGCCTCCACCAAATGAGTTTTATGTTCCTGATATGTATTCTCTTAACATCCTATACTTCCCCTATCATACAAAGCACTTACTGTACTCTATTATAAATTTTCTTTGTCTCTGGACAATAAGCTCTAAAAAGATAGAAATAGCTTTTATACTGCTCATCTTTTTGTCTCCTGCACTAAACTCAGTTCATGACCCATAATAGTTGTTTAATACATGTTTGCTGAAGGACAGATGGAAAGGGAGATACTGAAGTTTTTTAAGCAAGCATCTCATAGAGTTAGATACCTATTTTAAAGAAAATTTTAGAAGCAATGCTGAAAATGTTATGGAGTAGAAAATATTCCAAAATCTAGGAAGGAAAGAATAGGGAAGGGAAGGGAAGGGAAAGGAAGGGAAGGGAAGGGAAGGGGAAAGGAAAGGAAAGGAAAGGAAAGGAAAGGAAAGGAAAGGAAAGGAAAGGAAAAACAAAACAGGTTATAAAAAGAGATTAGGAACAAGTAGGTCTAATAAAGTTATCATCTGTGTCCCACAAGGAAAAGAAGAGAAAGATTTGGGTAGAAGTAGTATGTAAAGAAATAATTACAAAAATTGTCAAAAATTGATGAAAGACACCAAGTCGCAGAATTAAGAAAAGTAAATCCCAAGCAACACAAAGCCAAAGGGAACAACACCAATGTATATTATAGTAAAACTTCACAAAACCAAGTAACAGAAGTCAGAAGATAATGGAATGATATCTTCAATGTGCTAGATGCTAAAAGAACTACTAACCTAGAATTCTATACCTAGCAAAAATATACTTCAGAAAGTGAAGGTAAAATAAAGGCATTTTCAGGCAAACAAAACTAAGAGAATTCACCAACAGCAAACCCACAATAAGGAAATACTGGTAGAAGTAATCCAAGAAAAAAGAAAGCAATCCTAGAAGGGATATACAGAGATTTAAAAAGAAATGAAGAAAAGTGGAAAGAGTCAAACATGGATAAACATAAATGAATATTCACTATACAAACAATACCAATATTTTCTTGTAGAGATTAAAATTTATATAGAGTTTAAATACATGACAACTGTGTTAGTTTCCCAGGGCTACTGTAACAAAGTACCACAAACGTGATGGCTTAAAACAACAGAAATGTATTCTCATAATTCTAGAGACCGGAAGTCTGAAATCAAGGTGTTGGTAAAAGCTCTACTGTCTGAAAGCTCTAGGGGATTATCCTTACTTCCCTCCTAGCTGGCAAACCTTGGCATTCCTTGGCTTCTAGATACATCAGTCCAAACCTGCCTCCATTTTTTAATGGCCTTCTCTCCTATGTATCTGTGTCTCTATTTCCCTCTTCTTATAAGGGCACTAATCATTTTAAGGACACTAATCTAGTATGACCTCATCTTACTTCATTACATTTGCAAGGACACTATTTCGAAATAGGGTCACATGTGCAGGTTCCAGGGGTTAGCACTTCAACATGTCTTTTTGGGGGACACAATTTAACCCATAACAACAGCAATAACACATAAGTTGGGAGGGAAATGAATGGAGTTAAAGTGCTCTAAATTACGTGTTTTGTCCAGTAAGTTGTAAAAGTTACAGTTTATATTAGTCTTTAGTAAATCAAGGATGCATGTTTTGTAATCTAGAACAGATACTAAAAGAGTAGTATAAGAATGTCATGTTTATGATCTGATTCATATCATAGTTTCATTTTCATTCAGTCCAAAATATACTCTAATTTCCAATGTGATATCTTCTTTGATACATGGATTATTTGGGGATAATGTATCACAAAGTGGGTTTATTTCAGGAATGCAAGGTTGGTTTGAGCTTTGAAAATTAATCAAGTAAACTTATCATTTTAATGTAATAAAGAGAAAAACTATACAACCATCTCAAAAATAGAGAAAAAGCATTTGATAAAATTCAATACCCACCTATGAAGAGAGGACCTTAGAAAATTAGGACTGGGAAGAATTTTCTTAATCTGACAAGTGTCATGTACAAAACTCCTAAAGCAAATTGTCATACTTAATGGTGAAGTTATGGAAGTTTCCTCTTTGAGATCCAGATAAAGAGAAGAATTTTCTTTATGACAACTTCTATTCAACATTACACTAGAAGTCTGAGTGCAATAAGGAAAAAAAAAAATTGTTTCTGCCTGGCTCCTGACACAAAGGACTAGGAAGTTGGGCCTTTTCTGCATTTCACAGTCCTGCCTGCAGGTGACCGGTTTACGTGTGAAGAGGCTCTGTTGGTGGCTCTCAGGGCATTTTCTCCTGACACAGCTGTGATTTCTCCACAAATCTGCTCTGAAAAAGAAATCCAGAGAACGAGGTAAAAGAAGAAGAAATGGCCAATTCTCAGATCTCGTTGTGTGGAAGCCAAACCTGGTCATCTTTATGGAGCAAGAGAAGGAGCTCTGGGATATGAAGAGAAAGAAGAGAGTAGCCATCCACCCAGCATGGCACCCAGAGTTTCCTGTCAAAACTGTGCATAGAAGCTTCTTTCCAAAATGTGGCAGTGGGTAGATATAATCATATTGCCCTTGAGAATTTACACTTAATGATAGACTGGAAAAATGAAGGGGAAAGTGAAGAGCATCAAAGATATCATGAAGGACATTTCCAAACTGAGACAATTGTCCATAGTATGAATCTCACTGCCCAAAATGGTGAAGGATATAAAACACTTTGGAAAACATACCTTCTTAAGTCTGCTACTTCTGAAAAGCAGTGTCTTTCTGTAAGCAAAGCTCAAATCAAATGGTGAAACATACATATTTGGAGAACGAAAATTTGGAAAATCTGGAAACTTGCCTAGTCCACGCTGAAAATAATTATTTGAACCATTTTGAAAGTAGGATTGGATTGACCTTTGAGTCAAATATTTCTGAAAATCAGAGATTTAAAAATGAAGAACAAAGTGCTAAGTGGATCCATCTGAGAGGTCCTTCACCAAGGAGTCGACCCTACAAGATGACCAGAGGATTTTCAGTGAAAGTAGAATTGCTCAATACAGTGAATCTGAGAACAAATTTAACAAGGGTTCAAATGTTAATAAATGTCTGAGGACTCATTTTCCAGGGAATCATTATGAATGTGATAAATGTGTGGAAGTCTTTTATCAAAGCTCCAACGTGATTATACATAAGAGTATGCCTATGGGAGAGAATCCTTATAAATATAATGAATGTGGGAAATCTGTTAAGCAGTCCTCCAATGTTGGTGATTATCAGAGAATTCACATGGAAAAAAATTCATACAGATGTAATAAACCTGGGAATATGTTGAGTCAATCATCAGGACTAAACATACATAACACAGTCGCTACTGGACAGAAAACTTACATTTGTGAGGAATGTGGTAAAGCCTTTGACTGGCACTCAACACTATCTCAACATCAGCCTATGCATACCGGAGAGAAACCTTAACAAATGTGAAGAATGTAGCGAGGTGTTTGTCCACCCCGCATACCTTATTCAACATGACAAAATTCATCCTGGAGAGAAACCTTACCAGTGTGAAGAATGTGGCAAGGCCTTTAACCAGCACTCAAGCCTTACTCAACATCACAGAATTCACAGTGGTGAAAAACCTTACGTATGTAAAGAATGTGGCCAGGCCTTTAACCATCACTCAAGCCTTACTCGACATCACAGAATTCATAGTGGTGAGAAACCTTACGTATGTAAGGAATGTGGACAGGCCTTTAACCAGCACTCAAAGCTTACTGAACACCTCGGGATTCATACTGGAGAGAAACCTTACATATGTAAAGAATGTGGCCAGGCCTTTAATCAGCACTCACACCTTACTTGACATCACAGAATTCATAGTGGAGAGAAACCTTACCAATGTAAAGAATGTGGTAAGGCCTTTAACCAGCAATCAAAGCTTACTGAACACCTCAGAATTCATACTGGAGAGAAACCTTATATATGTAAAGAATGTGGCCAGGCCTTTAACCAGCACTCACACCTTACTCGACATCACAGAATTCATACTTGAAGGAACCCTAACCAAAATAAAGAATTTGTCAAGGCCTTTAAGCAATGCTAAAATCTTAACTTCTGATCAGAGAATGTATACTGGAGAAGATTTTGCAAACATAATGAATTTGGCAAGCCCTTTAATCAGACGTCAAGCTTCATTGGACATCAGAAAATTCATATTGGAGAAGAAAAACTTAGAAACATAAAGAATATGGTTAAACTTTTAGGATTGCTCAACCCTTACTCAGCATCTCAGAGTTCATACTGAGGAGAAACATTACAAAGGTAAAAGAAGTCTTAAGCCTCTATCTGGAACTCCCAACTTACTCAACATCATAATTCTCATACAGGATAAAAACTAAAATACAGAGAAATTTGCAGTGCCTTTAACTGGAATTCAATCCTTAATATCCAGAGTGCACACGAGATTCAACCCTACAAACTTAATAAATGAGGAAAGACCTTCATTTTAAATACACATTTTAGCAAACACCCATGAGTGCATAAAGGAAAGTAACTTGAAAAATGTAAATATTGAGGAATTAATGTAACTGAACATCAGATGTCAATAAATGTCAGAGAAATCAAGTGGAAAACTACGTCAGTCAATCTATTCAGACATTACATCAGAATGCTCGTGATAAGGAATAATACCAAAGTTAAACTGCTAGAAGATGTCTATCTTATTATGCTTAAAAAGGTTAGGTGGATAGATTTTTGCATAGTTCTAATTAATTTCAATATGTGCTTTTTTTACATTGACCCTATCTGATATTTGTGTCTAGGAAATATTAATGTGTCTCTACTCTTAAAGTCACTTCAGAAAATACATTTATTTTTAGTGTGTGTGAAATCACGTGACTGATTGTTGCTTCATCAAAGATATGAGATCTCTCTTCATTAGGTGGGGCTCGTGGATATCTAATTATCCATGGAAGATGAAGGACAATATAATATACAATATATGAAGAAAATCTAAATGGAGATATTGTTTTTGGTTATAACATTAATGACAGTTGTCATGAAAAAGGTATTCAGAACATCATTCTTCTCCATGTATTAAAACTGAAGAACTTCCTGAGTATTTTAAATAAAATATTTTACCAACTGGTATTAGAGGAAAAAGAGGTAGCAATCCAGTAAAATACTGATGTAGCCTCATGATAGCAATAGTTAGAAGTAGAGGATATTAGTGGATGTGGTTGAAAGGAAGAAATCCTCATAGGTATCATAAAGAAGACAGCTGACTCCCGACACAGCATGAATCCACATTTGTTGAGAATGACCTCACACCTGAAACTTATTGAAACCACTACTCCCGCATCATTATATCAGTGCTTGAATGCTTTCTAACACTTAATATTCTGTATTTTGAGCAAAGATTATAGAGGGGATTGAAATGCATAATTTAGTCTATTGTGAACTTAATATGTTTTAATTAATAAAACATAATGGTTTTTATCATGTTAACATGGATATGTAATGAAGTGTTATCCAACTACCAATGTTAACCTATCTCGTTTTATATAAGTTTGTAGGTAACTGGTGTCTATCACCTATTTGGCAACAGAGTGAAAAAATATCTAGTAATCCATTTTCTCAGTGGCCTTAATGTTTAGATAATGTGTGATTGTTTTTCCCTTAGTTTATCTGTTGTATCATTTTCTCCTGTTAGGGACTAGTGGAATAATATAATGGATATGTTATAGATTGTATATGGGTCTTATTGATCGACTAATTGAAGTACTCCATGACAATGCTATTTAGCATACATTTTGTGTAGGCAGGAGTTTTGCAGGGGACTTTAAGTGACACAAGAGAATCTTACTAGTTCATTCCCTACGTAACAAGCTGCAGAGCCAGAAGTTAATGTACCTTCTGATACGACATTCCCATTCCACCCTTGTGAGCAACCATTTCTCCTGTCTCCCATTACTTTCCCCTTATGTGTCCTTTAGAGAAGATTCCCACTGACCTTACTGAAATCTATTTTAGTTTGAAAGGCTATCTGGACTTTTCCCAGGGACCCTAAAGCACTCCACATGGCCCCTAATAAAGGTTGGCGTCCCACTTCATACATGTGAGTGTTGTTTTCATGTTTCTATAAAGTAAATATACACTTACAACAGTGGTTGGTGTGTAATAGATACCCCATAAGTTAGAGAAACATATTCCAGTATGAGTCATATTGTAGCCCCAGTTAAGAGATGGAAAGTACAGAGGATGAAGAATTGGCATGAATTCTGCATGTGAAGAGAGGATACCTTTCCTGGGTTGTCCAACTGACTCCCTAGATTTAGAAAAATCACTTATACTTGTTTATTTTCCTGGTTATCTGCAGATCTCCATTTCTATTTATCCCCAGTTTTATTTCCACCTACATAAGCATCCTAAACGTTCTTCTTTGCCTGTGTTGTGAGAGTGTCCTCACTGACCTTTTAATTGCAATTAGAAACAAGGCCAATGGATATCAATTCAGACATTTAGCCCTGGGATGTAAGTAAAACACGATGATGGCATTGACCTTAGAGAGAAAGGTAAGACCTACTAAAAGAAAATGTGAAGAACTCTTTTTATAGTGGGTAGGGAACCCAACGTGACTCCCTTTAGTCACTCGAAAGGCACAGGCAGCCCTTGGTGGTGTCATCTGATGAATACTTGTAATGGAATAAAGGAATGGCAAGTATGGTGGGTTTCTGAGAAGTAGGGAAGTCCTATTCTATCTTCATGATTTAACTGAATTCCTGTGTTAGTGAGGACCAGATGCTGTTGCGATGACTGTTTGCCCAGGCCTAGATCAGTGGCGGTAGATGGAGGAAGGGTGTTTGATGATGCAGTCATTTAGTGCATAGCTTCAGAATGTCCCATGGCAGAGTAGATGTTGGAGATGAAGAAGCCTTCTGGACGGTAGCATAGGCAGGATCAGCAAAGTGTGTGCTGTGGTTGCACAAAGGGCTAGTCTCCCAGGTATATAACCCCAGCGTAGTTTAGATCATTGTAGATGGGTGACCTTTCCGGGAAGCTGCTGCACTGCTCTGTGGGACAATCCTCCCTTTACTGAGTGCTGTGATGAGTATAGTCCCGGGCTCTGGCGCTGTCTGTGCCATGGATTTGTTGGAGAAGCAATTCAACAGTCGGTGGCAGTGAGCGTTTCTGCTTCAAACAGTCTGGCCCAAGTCTTCATTGACTGATAAATGAATAAAGAAGATGTGGTGTATATATATATAGAATGGAATATTACTCAGCCTTAAAAATGAATGAAATCTTGCTATTTGCAATGATACGGATGGAGCTAGAGTATTATGCTAACTGAAAGAAGTCAGACAAGGACAAATATCATGTGATTTCACTCATATGTGGAATACAAGAAACAAACAAGCAAAGGAGAAGAAAAAGCAGACAGGCAAATCAAGAAATAGACTCTTAACTATAGAGAAGAAACTGATGGTTACCAGAGTGGAGATGGATTGGGGGATGAGTTAAATAAGTGATGGAAATGAAGACGTGCATTTGTTGTATAGAGCACTGGGTGTTGTATGGAATTGTTCGATCACTATTGTACATCTGAAATGAATATGACAGTGCATTTTAACTCACTGGAATTTAAATAAAACCATATATATATATATATATATATATATATATATATATATATATATATATCTCCCATTACCTTATAATCTTGCAATTCCATTCCCAGGAATTACATATGCCTAACAAATATATACATATGTATACCAAAAAAACAAATACAATAATGATCACAACAACTGCATTTGTAAGAGCCAAAAGCATATTCAATAACAATATAATGGATAAGTAAATTATAATACATTAATACAATCCCATAAGCAATGAAAATGGATGAACTACCTGCCACATGAGTTAACATCAATGAATCTCATAAAGACAATATTGAGCAGAAGATGACAGACAAAAGGGAATATATGTTGTATGATTCCATTTATATAAAATTCAAAAACATGGAATTAAACCATTGTGTTAAAGATCAGAATAGTTATCTCTGGGAGAAGAAGGGGAGTAGTACATGGAAGTTGCACAAAACTGCTTCTAGCATACTAATAATATTCCACTTCTTAATCTGAATAGTGTTTATATGTATCTCTATTTTCTCACTATTTTCATCATGTTGTGCAATTATGACTTGTAAACTTTTCTGCATGTATGTTATACTTAAATGAAAGTATGTTATACTTAGATAAAATTCTTCTTTTTAGAAAGTTGGTGACAACAAAAAAAGAAAATTAGAAAGCAAAGTAAACACAGTTAGTTACAATAATAAGCACTGACAGCTTATACCCTGACAAGGAAGGAGAAAGAAAATCTTAAAAAATAGATTGATGGACTCAAAATGAGTATTAATAACACAACGCTTATTTAGTATAGGAGAAAAATAGTCTTACCTGAAATAAGTCTAAGCCTATCATTATATTGGAATGTATACGGAATTAATTTTAATATAGTTTGTCATGACTCAGTTATTTCCAGGAATATCTCTGGCAAAGATGGTTAATTACTGCCCCTAGACCATTGGTCCTTCAGATACAAGTCCAGGGAAATCTAGGCACATGACCACTAAGAATAAAGCCTGTTTGACCCAGCCTCTACTGCAGCTAGATAGGACCATGAGTCTACATTCTGCATAATGAAATGTGAACAGAAATTATGTATGCAACATCTGGATTATGCCCTCGGAGTTGTAAGCTTCCCTGTCTCCTCTGTGCCATAATAACAGGTTGCAGCTGCCTTCTTTCAAATCAGAGATGAAGCTGTGTGTTGGGTGTCAGGATGGAAAAGCCAACTAAATGCCCTGTACCAGCACATCTCCAGACTAAATGAAAGAGTAATAATGTTGCTTAAGCCATTGTTAAGTTGTGTCTAAACCAGATGGCCCACACCATATCACTACCATTTAGTTTCACTTAAACTATTGGTTAAAAAACACAAAAGTCGGGGTGCCTGGGTGGCACAGCAGTTAAGCGTCTGCCTTCAGCTCAGGGCGTGATCCCGGCGTTATGGGATCGAGCCCCACATCAGGCTCCTATGCCTACTTCTTCCCTCTCCCACTCCCCCTGCTTGTGTTCCCTATCTCGCTGGCTGTCTCTATCTCTGTCAAATAAATAAATAAAATCTTAAAAAAAAAAAAAGTCACAGCTAGAAAAGACATTTTTAATACAATTTAGTACATTTAAATATAGAATGAATATTAGATATTGACAAGTCATTGTTCTTTCCTTAGGTCGCTAATTGTGTTGTTTGTGTTGTGGTTATATTGGTTGTCTTAGATTCATACAGAAATCTTACTTTTCAATGGTTTGGTGATATAAGCATAAATAAATTGATAATGCAAATATGGCAAAATATTAACTATTGAATCTGGGTGATAGATACATGGATTTGGTTGTATTATGCTTTCATGTTTTCTTTATATTTCAAATTTTTCACAATAAAAATAACAAGAAAGACATCTGATGGAATGGGGTATGCACTGGGAGCTCTTAGTGCACAGAGGCAAGACCTGAGTGCAGCGTAGCGGAGGTGCTCTTAGGAAGGCTAACCTTTGACAAAGCAGATGTGTTTGCATCATGTTGCCACTGTTTCTCCTAGATCTAGAGAGAATTTGCTGGCTTCTTGCTGAGATTAGTTTACAGATTGTGGACAACTTTGTCAGTCTTCTGTAACTCAAGTTAAATGTCAGGAAGTAGTGTGAAGATAGGATCCTACCAACATTGTTTTAAGCTGACAGTGTGTGTATGCTGTTCAGTGTATTTTATTTGCGTGCTGTCTGATACGCTTTGCCTATCATCTGTGGTCCATATTGCACCCCGTAGTGGGATTCGTTTTAACTGTAAACTCTACAGCTACTATCTTCCATACAAATGTTATAATAGTAATAATAATAATAACAATAATAATAATAATAGTGTCCCTTTGTTTCTGAAGACTGCAGAGCCACACAATAAAAGCCAGTCTGTTAGTAAACAAAGGAAACAAGAACATAGATAACATGCAAGAATTAAACATTTAAAATCTTACTACTGTAAGCTCTATATATGTTAAGATCACATTGATGGAATTTTACTTTAGTTGGACTGTGGGCAAGTACTCATTACAGTCCAATAGGTCTGGCTTATCTGTGCTGGGAGCAATACTTAAATTATCTTTAGGTATCCTCCATATAAGTACTTTGTTCTCTTTATTGATGTTTATACTTGTATTGCATCATTTACATTTATCAGATTACAAATTTGGAATGTTGAATGTCACATCTCTGTGATTTTTACTTTACTTATGTATACACATATGTATATATGTATATACACACACACACACACATATACACACAACAGTACCAATCAATAATATAAATAAAAATTGTATGAACTGATATATAGGGGGAAAATCTGACTATCCTTTAGAATCCTTTAGAATAGAAAAGGCCAATTACTTAAACCTCTTACAATCTGAGTAGAAAATAATTAGTTGAAGGAACACTGACTATCAAGAGTTTCCGTCCATTTTTCGTTATCAAAATAATAGCACCAAAATATCAGAAACTTTTTAATAAAGGAAAATCATATCATGTATTCAAGGGTAATGATTTTCCTCTTCCGTTGCTCGTTTTCAGAAAATTTAAATTGTAATATCACCATATTCCTACAGGACATTTCTCTATAAAACAGACAATTAAAACCATGTACATGTCTGTTCTTACAGGCAAAATAAAGGTTGTTTAATGACCATACAAAGAATTCCAAGATATTAGCCCTAATGACAGAATGATTAGGTAACTTCATGACTAGATCTCTTGTTTCAAAACAATTCAACGTTACAAAATAGAAGTGTTTTAAAGTTAATTTACCTTTACTTAAGAACAATTATAATCTCATTTATGGAAATATATGTCATTAATGAACCATTTCTTCACACAAGTAAGAAATACTATTCCAGGAAGTCAGAGTATTCTAAGATTAAAGTTACCAGGACTGAATGCTTCAGGCTCAAATAACCATTAAGAAATTGCCATCACCCATCGAAATTAAAAGAAACGCCACTTTACTGACAATTCTGTCACTAAATTTCAAGAAATTATAGGTGGGAATTTTCTTACAAATGTTTTTAGCTCAAAAATACAGTACTTTGTGGGCACCTGGGTGGCTCAGTCAGTTAAGCATCTGACTCTTGGTTTTGGTGCAGGTCATGATCCCAGGTGCAGCCCTGCCTGCGGCTCTGCACTCAGCAGGGAATCTGCTTGAGATTCTCTCTTTCTCTCTCTACCCTCCCTGCCCTCTCTCTCTCTCAAATAAATAAATAAATAAATAAATAAATAAATAAATAAATCTTTTTAGAAAATAAAATACAGAACTTTGTTTCCTGAAGAACAAGCTTCCAGGGTGCAATTCAAAGCCTCCATCCTCAGGCTACTTAGTCTGGAAGGACATACATAAAATAGTTACAAGGTTTGTGTCATGCCAACAAATTGTACCAGAAGATGAGAAGTGATGAGCTAGATTCTTACTATATCTGAGCCACTGTCTCTAGTATGGAAAATATTTCAGAAGCCTATTTATACTCCAGGTCCATAACTTACTACTCAGAAAGTTTACACCGTGATGAGCCAAACAGCATGCTGACTTATTGGCTTCAGAAACCTATTAGTGACTACGAGAACCACTGTGTTAACCAGAAACACCCTGCATTTTTGTTCATCTCTCTTTCAGATCACATTTTCACAAGCAGTCTCTGGATATTATTTCTTTGTAATCAAATACTGGCAATTTAACTTGATAATTCTTTTGCACTTTCAGAGAAAAAGAAAGGGTTAGGTATGACTAAGTCACTTTTCCCATAGTTGTTTTTCTCCAGAGGAGCTTATTATTGTCTGTACCTAGAATGTTATTTTGCCTTCTTATCTTTTACTTTACAGGGAAAAAAATCCATCTCATTTCTGGGCTAGAAGTAATTTGTATTTCATATTATTTGAGCACTATTTCAATTTGATACTCTAGTTTTCTGTGAAGAAATTATATTTAAAGACGTGACTTTCAATCCCTGCCTAAGCGTATAGAAATGAGGGAAGCCACCATATCTGTCACCTCAGTCATCACCAGGGTGAAGGTGGCTAAAGTGGCCAGCTAAGCAGCATCTGCTTCTGTCCATGCACCATGTCCGGCGTCCCTCAGGATGCAGCCTGACTCCTGTGCCTCCCTTCACCAGCTAACATCACTATGGCAGCTCTCAGTGTAGAACATAGAGAAGTTAAGGAATCTGACAGGCTGGTAAAATTACCCTGCAACCTCAGTTTTTAAAAATACATATTTCAGATTGATATTTCTTCCCTCGAGGTTTTGATTAATTATGTCTGGAAATATAGGTTTCTTTTTAAAATGATTCACTGAAAACTTGGACTTAATATTCAAATATTACTTATCAAGTGGTTTTTAAACCCCTTGGTTAAAGTTACCATTAAATAAATGTCCTTAAACCTTAAATGTCTCCTTCAAATGAAAGAAAATTATTTTGTTCATAGTCTATCCCAAGATTTGTTTTAATGTGAAAACTCGGTGCTTGGAATATTGGATTCCCAGTCTCTCTTCTTTTTGAGGACTTTGCAGGGACCAAGAAAAAATATGACATCTGAGTTACAAAAGCAAATAAACAGTCAACTCAACTTTTAAAGGTAAGCAACAGTATTGCAAATTTGCCTTCTCTGCTGAAAAATAAGAAGACTAAAATAATTCGCACATATATCTTTCAGAGCCATCAGAACATGGATTGTTCTCGTATGTTCTGTAGTCATTAATTTTTTGTTAAATATTTATGTTGTTTTTGGATCCATCAGTTTTTGTCTTCTCTTGTTGTATGATAAATTTTCTAAGAACGGGGAAGAAGGAAATAACTACATCTTTACTTTTTGTCCTGTATCCTCATGCCATCCTTGTTGGTGAAGAAGTAAGAGCAGTTAGAATCCAGGTCACTTCAAATGCCCAAAAAACATTCTCCAACTGTACCAATACCTTTTAGTTCCTATGAGCAACACATTATTAATAGTTTAGCAGAAATTATTCTGGTTAAAGGGATTACAGATGCTCTGTCATTGTGTATCTCTTAAATGGCAATGGAAGGGAGGATTAGGAACTCTGACCTCTGCTACTCAGTTGATAAATGACCCTGTATCATTTAACCAGTCACTTCCTACATTGCTTTGTCTTTTTCATGATATTAACATCTAAGTAATTGACGAAGATCTCAATGGCTTTCTGTTTTGTTGGTGGTTGTGTTTAAACTGTTCCCCAAAGAGCTGATGACAAGGTGATTTTTTGGTCAAGGATTCCTTTTTGTTCAGTGTCCTTCCCTAGTTTACATCCTTTGTTGCCCTAGTCCATAACTGATCTATTTACATGTTCTCTTGCTCTTTTTCTGAGTACGCTTTAGGTTTATTCCTTGGTTTAAGAATAAAGCTATGGGGCACCTGGGTGGCGCAGTCGTTTGGCTCAGGGCATGATCCCGGCGTGCTGGGATCCAGCCCCATGTCAGGCTCCTCTGCTGTGAGCCTGCTTCTTCCTCTCCCACTCCCCCTGCTTGTGTTCCCTCTCTCCCTGGCTGTCTCTATCTCTGTTGAATAAATAAAATCTTAAAAAAAAGAAGAAGAAGAAAGCTACAGCCGCCCGATCCTTAACTTGTTAATATGCTAGACTCCACTGGCAGAAATGACTTAATTTTATCACTTCACACAGCCTGCTAGCCTTTCATAGTGCCCCTTACTACCCACAACTGTGTATCAGTCTTTCATTTTTTCTGAGATTGCTCAGTTTTCCCAATTTCGTTCCGTTTGTCTCTCCCTAGATTTCCCCTGTTCCTCATACTCTATTTTTCTGGATGTCACCTACTCTCTTACAAGTGCACTCTCTCTATTTTTTTAGCAACATTACCCTTGAGCTTCCAACTTCCTAAAAATACAATGGCCACAGCCTTCCTATCCTTCTGAGAAGTTTTCTTCTCAGACATTTCCTATAGGACATTGGGAATGTAAAGAGATTTTTTTTCAACCACTTCATTTTACAGCAAAAGAAACTGAAGTCTGTAGAGACACGTTACCAAAATTTACCTTGTAATCAACCATAGAGCCAAAACTAAATCTAAGGCCTTTCAACTGCAAAGAACTGGAGAATTCACCCTTTGTCCCCACTGACATAATTCCTGCTCTCAAAGGTCTACCTTCACTGGGATCCATTTCCTCCAGTTGGTATAACCATGAGCAGAGTACAGTCAAAATGCAAAGGAGGGGATCTGAAATCCACCCCAGACCTTGGCAGTCAGCACGTCTACCTTTCAATTCTGTAGCCAGGAAGGAGTTATACTGGATATGAGTTGGAAAGGGGACATGTTATTATATATAAAAACAGGGAAATTTTTTGTTGTTGGGTTTGGTTGGAAAAAAAAATGTTTTGAATCCTCTCATTGGATATCGGACAACATAATTTTGGCAAAGGTTTTAGCTTTTGTTGGTCGTCTTCGGTTATTATTTTGCTTCACTTCCATGGTCACAAATTTGTTCATTGATTCCGCTCTGTAGGAGATTCTTCGGTAGGTTTGATTTTTTTTTTTTTAACCTACCCTGTTTTGAAAAGTTCCAGGTGGCTTAAGATGCCTTACTTCTGTCTTCTCAGAGCCTCCACCCCCATCTGGTGGTATATTTAGGATTGACCATCAATGTGCCCTCACAATATTTCTAAAGCCTTTATTGGGAACAAAATTTTATTTTATCTGTCAGTGAATAACTTTCATATGATAGTCAGCTCTGAGTCTAGCATGTCTACTTATGGAAAATTGTTCAGAAACTAAGTCATCTTTCAGTTCTCATTGATATTCATGACTTTTCCCTGGTGATTTATAATGCTATACACTCATATAGCATTTCATGGTTTTCACATTATCTTGTTTGAGCCTATGAAATAGGTAAGGCTGATATTATCTCCCTTTTACAGTTGAAAACACTTTAGCTCAGACAGATTCAGTGACTTGCCTAAAGTTACTTAGATAGTAAGTGGCAGAGCTAAGACTAGAATCCTAGCAAGCCAGCATTAAGATTGTCTTTGTCTTGGGGTGCCTGGGTGGCTCGGTTGGTAAGGCGTCTGACTCATGATTTCAGCTCAGGTCGTGATCTCAGGGTTGTGAGATTGAGCCCCATGTCGGGCTCTGTGCTGGGGGCGTAGAACCTGCTTAGGATTCTCTTTCTCCCTCTTCCTCTGTCCCTCCCCTCAAATATTGTCTTGGTCTTATTACCCCCCCCAACTTGTCTGAAAGGAAAAATAACACATATTAAGAAGTAGGAATAGAAAAGAGACATTTTTATTCACAAAAAAAGGAGTTGGCTATCATGAGAATCTTAAGACTGCTCCATACAGCAAAAAAGATGTCAGGTCTTATTTCCGAAACTGCTAATTTAACAGAGTGCTAATTATTGGTACAAACAGCAAAGCAAAGTTCATTCTCAGTGGTCTTTGACTGCTAATCACATCTTTGTGCTACAATTGATTAAAACCATGCAGTTGTACTTGGAGTCACAGTTTCTTGCTCAGTGCTTTGCAAGGATTGTGTGGGAGTTCTACTGTGTGACTAATGGACAGTGTAGGTGGGTGATGCCACAGAAGCCACAGAAACAGAAATTTCCATGAGTTAGAGTGAGACAACTCTGTAAAGGCCAGGTGATTTCCCTGTGTCTGCCACCTGCCATATGAATTCTCAGACTTGCTAGGAGACACCAAAGAATCTAGGATAGAGAATAGAGGGAAGAAAGAGGAGGGGCAGAAGTAGGATTTGTTGTCTATCACCAGCACTGGCCTCAAGAATATCCAGTTGCTTAGGACCTGGGAAGAAAACACCAAAATTGCAAGCACAGGATATTAAATTCATAATTGGTAAAAGTGCTTATACCTAGGAGGCACTTCTAACAAAGTATTGGTGATAGAGTCCTTCCATGAACTAAGCTATGTTCACAACGTCGCCTAGGGTTCTGAATGGCCCAAACTGGATAACCCAAACATGAGGTGTCCTTCTAGCCTTCCAAGGAGCCTTCTTTGGGACCCTGACAAGAACCGTCCATAACAGTTTCTCCTCTTGGGGCCACATTTTGTAAGCAATGAGCCAGTATTTAATAGCCCAGAAAGAGGAAATAATATTTAATACTCTTTAATATGAAACCTTGCTAATGAAGTCTTGAAAGTCTAATGGTTAAATCTTCTGGTGTCAAATGTTTTTTTATCTATATTTTGTTATATATTCCTGCCACTTATTTATTAATATATTTCTCCTCTCAGCCCTCAGTGCTATGTTTCCAAAATTCTTCAGTTGAAATTTCATAGTTGTTTCCCTCAACATCCTTCCTTCAAAGTTTGTCAGCCACCATGCTCTCTCTCTCCCCTGCCTAACCTTCCAATGTCACAGTTAGGTTGTAAGGGAGGAGTTAAAAGACCTGCAATCTAGACTCTCCACCGGGCGAGGTCAGAGGTATTCCAGAGTTTAAAGAAAATTAGATGCCTGTGCAAAGGTCTCCAGTTCCACTTCCATAAAGGAAGCATTGAACATAAATATCTCAGACTGTGAGGTCTCCTGCTAAGTTCCCTGGAGAAGACTCAAGCAGTTGCACACGCAGAGAAAGGAAACGTTCCCTTTTTTGTTAATTTTTGTGTGTTCCTGGTACATTTTAAATCCAGGGAATATCTCAGACATTTAATGGAAAAGATAGGTACTATTCAAGTCCCATCAAGAAGGAAATGAAGGGCATGAACATTTCAAAATGGGTCATTGGACTGCTTGCCTCCGAACAATTTTGATCTTCATATTTAAGACCAGAAGTAAACAATATCCATGACCAGCTAATGAAATAGCTATGCTGCTTAACAATCAAAGAGCTCTCTACATCATAAATGATCATTAAAACTATAACCTAAACAAGCACACATGTTACAGAGTTGATTTAGAAAAGAGAAAGAAATGAATAATCCTTTCACCTTGGCAAAGGGTGAGGTATCACAGAATAATTTCCTCCCTATTATTGCCCTTCATCCATGAGTATGTTCAAGATCTGCTATTTTACCACTATAATCTTAATTTAAGATTAAGGCAAAGGAAAGATTCTAAACATCTCAACTTTATATTCTATAACAATTTCAGCATATTTACAGTCTATATTCTGTTTCACCATGCATTGCCATTTTATTTTTTTGTTCAGGACAATAATATTCAAATCTAGAGAATACAAGATGCCCAACATGTCACAGCCAGCCTTCTGCAAAGGAGAGGAAGCCAGCAGCAAACAAGAAAATGGTTTCTTTTTGAAAAGATAATTCCTCCAGACTTTACGGTAACCATTTCTTAAAGAAGGAAATAGAGTTTGTGGTCAAGTTAAACTATTTGTTTTCTAGGCTGTTAAGAAGAGAAACATTGGTCAAAAATAAAACCATCTCAGTCTTCACTTTATGCACATGATGTTCCCCCAACACTAATTTCCACCATTTCTGCAGGAGCATTTTCCAAAAGCACATTTTAGGAATTCTGAATCTGTGGTCTATCTGATTCTTTTTTTTTTTTTTTTAAGATTTTATTTATTTATTTGACAGAGATAGAGACAGCCAGCGAGAGAGGGAACACAGGCAGGGAGAGTGGGAGAGGAAGAAGCAGGCTCCCAGTGGAGGAGCCTGATGTGGGGCTCGATCCCAGGACTCTGGAATCACGCCCTGAGCCGAAGGCAGACGCTTAATGACTGAGCCACCCAGGCGCCCCTATCTGATTCTTTATACTTGGAATCTGGTCTCATTAAAGCATGGATTAATTGAGCTTCCTGATGACTGGAAGTAGTAGATGAAGTTTCTGGTTTCTCCCAACTAGTAACTAGTTGGGAGTTTTTAAACCTGCCTACACTTACTTCACATTCATCCAAATTAGTGTCTTCTAGCTGCAGTACTAAGTACAAAATCCCATGGTTGGGAAATGCCAAGAACGTTTCAACTAAATAATCTGATGGAGCACTTTTTTTTCAACTGTTCTTATTCCTTATTCTTTAACAATCTTATTCTATACCTATCACAAGTATGGAATGTGAAAAATTATGAAATTTGCTCATTTGTAATGTTGACTCTGTCAGAAGGTATGATTGCTTCAGTTTCTGAGAAACACTTCCAATCTATACCATGCAATCCTGTTTAACTTAATTTAACTTACATTGATTTATGTATTTATATAACATATGAAGAAAGATGGGGCATATACAGTCCTGGAATGTGAGGAGGAGTGAGAAAAGTAAGGATTTTTCCCAGTATCTGTTTAAAAAAAAATTAAGAAAAGCAAAATAATCCAAAAACCCACTCAGTGGTGACACTGAATTTTGTTTTATTACATTCAAACACCAAAAACTAAAAATACTTCATTTTTAAAAAGTCTATACCAAAGGACTCAAACACATACTTCTATACCAATGTTCATAGCAGCATTGTTCACAATAGCCGAAAGGTGGAAACAATGCAAGTGTCCATCAACAGATGAATGAATTTTTTATATGTGGTATATACAATATAACAATATTATTCATTCATTTAAAAATGAAATTCTAATATATGCTACAACATGGGTAAACCTTAAAAATGTTAATGCTAAGTGAAATAAGCCAGACACAAAAGGATAAATATTCTATGATTCCATTTATCTGAGGTACCTAGAATAGGCAAATTTATACAAGTGGAAAATATAATACAGCTTACAAGGAACGAGAGGAAGGAAGGAATGGGGAGTTATTATTTAATGGCTATAGAATCTATGTTTTGGGATGATGAAAAAGTTCTGGAAATAGTGATGATGGTTGCACAATACTGTGAGTGTACTCAGTGCCACTGAATTGTCCACTTAAAAATAGTTAAAATGATTTAAAAATACCTTTAATAAAATCTGATTAGTATTTCCAAGGCTAAAAGTAGACACCATATGCCGGTCTAAAGCATCTGAGAAGACATACATTGCTTGACAGAAAAATTTGTCATATACTTTTTGGTTTAATATAAAAAGGATTCACATTAACCCCTACATAGTGATACAACACAAATATTTTCTTGTCACCAGGCCACACTGATCACATTATTTCCTCATTCTTTGAACATTTAGGAATAGACATACACATTTTTGGAAAACTGTCAATAATACCTTATGCCACTTTGAGCCATTAAGTATGATCTTTGAATCAATCGTATGTTGGCTAAATGTGTAGGCTGTTCTGTCTTTTTTATGGTTACCATGGAAACTGTATAGTCATGGCATTACGAGGAGACTACAAGGGCATCAGAAAGTATACAATAAAAGTTAGCTTATTTCATGGTTTACAATTTCTTCCAGCTGTCTCCATTTGTGATTATCATGTTCACATTGGGAGTATAAACATACAACCAAAAGGGCTCCAGTAACTATAGCCAATAAGCAATCTCACCCATAACAGACTTCCAACCTCCTTTCCTCAAAGATTTGGATAGAAACACATGAAAGAAGTGGCATGTAAGCTTCAGGTGTTTTCAATTATTTCCCTCATATGAGCAAAGACTTCTTAATGCAAAACATGTTTCAGCTCAAATAGTTTTCCCTAAAGATTGTGTAGCTTCAGAAGAATTTCATCTACATATTCCTAATTCATTGACACTTCATCAATAACACAGTATCTCCTCTGAGCTCTTCTTTAAGATCATTTCCTCTCCGGGTGGTCAAAAATATGGTACATGTAAGTATTGCTTACTTCGGTGAAGTGCACTTCTAGAAAGGGTATATAACCTTTTGCCCCTGCAAGAAAGAGAAATAAATGCTCAGTGCTGGGATTTATAGTAGATTCCTTGTCAGTTGAGTCACCACAGAGTGTTCTAGCACAACACTATTTTCCTATTTAAGAACTGTCGGCTTTTCTCTAGAATGGTATGGATGGGGGAAGACAGACCCACCTTTGCTGGTATAAATCATTAACTGTCTAAATGCTCAGGCAAGCCTGTTCAGGGATTACAAAGAAAGAATGCGGGTTTGGAGCATTTTGTTTTCCTAAGTTCCTATGAGTGAAAGTGACAACATCGGTCATTTAGGCTTTAGCAGTCTTACATAGCTGTGAGCTTTATCTTATAGTTCCAGAAATTTGCCACTTCATTGTTGCCTTCTGCAAGTTGCCAGGACCACTCTGTTTGTAATTATTTTATAGGAATTATGAGGTTTACTTCATAAAGCATTTGAGTAATGAACATTGCTAAATAACATTCACAGTTTAGGGAAACAAATTCATCTACAGACGGATGAACTAGGTGAATTACAATGAAAAAGAAATCCAGAACCCTACCTCCTGCTGAATATACTCCAAAGTAGGTGAAAATTTAAGCCACACTCCAGCACATTCTCCCTGTCTCTTCCCCTTTCTGTCTCTTTCTCTCCCTCCCTCTCTCTTTCACATACACACACACACACACACACACACACACACACATATTTTATGATTTTGGCAGAAAATAATGAAAAAAAATGTGAAAAGGTAAACACTGTTCTGATGATGAAGTGTTTTTGGTTAATTGCCAATGAGCCTTGAAGAGGAATCCAAATTTTCAGATCAGTATCAGGGCTAGAGTTCTTTTGGGAGGTAAACTCCTGCTGCTCTTGGCACTTTATCCCAAGTCAAAGTAGAGGAGGCGTTAGAATCTAATCATCTGAGCAAGTTTTAAATGTATAGCAACAGTACAACTTCGCACTAAAGATAATAAAAATGGTTACCACACATATATGTTTACAAAAATACTGGTTTGAAATATATCTATAGAGACATATTCATAACATATACATATTATTTGAGATTACAAGACAAACTAGATACAAGCAGAAATTTTGTTTCATTTTTAGAGTTTCACTTTCCTAATATTTTACTTTTCTTACAATAAAGACCACTTCAGCAGGCTGAATGCCATGAAACCTCCAGCCTGTAGTTTATAGTTTACCACAGTATGAGAAAATATAAAACTTTCAAAATATCATAGGAACTAATTTTCAAGTTCATTTCTCATATTTCCTGCTCTACTAAAAACAGAGGATCTATAAGAAGGTTGGGGTTGGGTATGGGTAGGAAAACATCCACTCCCAAGATGGCTCATTCAGATGGCAGGCAAACTGATGTTGACTGCATGTTCATGCCCACATTGGTCTCTGCATAAGGCAGCTGGGGCTCCCTCGTGCCAGTTATCTAGGTTCCAAGAGTGAGTGTCCTAAGAAACAGAAAGTGGAAGCTACCAATTTCTTAAGATCTGGATGCAGAAAATGACATGGTATCATTCTGCCATGTTCTATTAGTTGAGAAGTTAGGGAGCCTGTATTTCAGGGGAGGGGACATAGACATTACTTTTCTATAGGAGGCCTAAGAATTTTGTGGCTTTGTTTTAAAACCAGCACTATTTGTATATCACCAAGAAAATATATACTTCTTTTCAATTTGATCTTGTCTTTTTAATCTCAAGTGGGAATGTCTGCCCCAATCTTAGAAAATAAAGTATATCCCCTGAACAAGTTGAATCCTGATATTTCAAAGAATCACAACAAAACAGGCAAGAAACTGTGACATCCTCATATTTACTTAGGGAATACTGTAAGTTTAATTCAAAAAGGGGAATCTGTTTGAAATATTGCCCTGAAACAAAAATGGGCTGTAGAGATTGTAAATTACCTCTTAATTTCTTGCACCACCTTTCTAGGACCCCTCAATATCTTTCTCTCTTTAAGTCACTAAAATCTATACAGATTAGCTGGAGATATATCTTGAAGGGCTGGTAGTTGCCTGGCTAGTTTGCATTTTGCAAGCTTATTTTTCCTTGTCATGCATTCTTAATCACCAAATTTTTTTGAGCATGTATTATATGCTAAGCACTGGAATTTTAAAAATACATGATTCATGGTTTTATGGGGTTCATATACCAGTGGGAAACATGCTTGTAACCAAAAAAAAAAAAAAAAAATCAAAGACATACCACAGTAAAGCTAAACATAACATCCTGTGGGTTCTTAGAGAATGAAGAATTCCAGGTAGGTGCCATGAAGCTGATTTTAAGAGAAAGTGAAGATGCTTCGGGCAAATGGAGAAACAGAAAGTTAATCAGCACATGCAGGAAGTAAATGGAAGGCACCAGGTGGTTTTGAGAAATGACCATTTATATTGGTGTGCGTAGAATAGGGAATGAAAGGAAGAACAAGGAGATGAGACTAGGAAGGTAGATTCAGCCAATCCTGAGCTTTGTGTTCTGGGGCCAAGTGTTTGAACATTATACAAAGGAAATAGCAATTCCAGATTTGCCTTTGGAATCTGTCAGTACATGGGAAAGTGAGAGATGGAGAGAGAATTTGTTCCAGTATAATACAGTGGCTATTTTTCTAAGAAACCTTTTCCAAATGCACTTTTTATAAGACTTGCTTTAAAACAAAACAAAACAGGGGCGCCTGGGTGGCACAGCGGTTAAGCGTCTGCCTTCGGCTCAGGGCATGATTCCGGTGTTATGGGATCGAGCCCCACATCAGGCTCCTCCGCTAGGAGCCTGCTTCTTCCTCTCCCACTCCCCCTGCTTGTGTTCCCTCTCTCGCTGGCTGTCTCTATCTCTGTTGAATAAATAAATAAATAAAATCTTAAAAAAAAAAAAAATTTCAATGAGAAAAAAAAAAAAACAGAGTAGAGCATTTCTAGCTACACATATATAGTTACAAAACCTAAAAGACATTGAGCAAATGCAGTGTTTGAATTCATCTAGCTTTGGCTTCAGAGTAAAGGTCTGTCTTTATTGTCAGGATAAGCTTCTTAAAATTCTCCTTACCTCCATCATCTACTGTTAGAACAAGGCACACAAATAAATACTTGAAGAAGGCAGCCATGATTTGTGTGATGGGTTCCACATCCCCCAGGAATTTAAGGTTAAGCCATTCTCAATCTGTACAATTAACTCACATTACCAAGTTAGTAATGGCATATTGTCCAACCTCCTTTGTGAAAATATGCTACTGGGAAATTGTCATATTCAAGTAGCTGTCTCAGGAATTGAGGAAGGTATTGTATTAAGAGGAAAGATTGGAGGTGTGAACCTAAATTGAAAAGTTGGCTTGAATTATTCTAACCCTATGTTACAGAATTTTCAGGTAAAAACTTCATGGGGGATGGGGAGATAATTCTAATTTTAAAAAGACTTTTGAAAAATGTGCTAGTAACAAAAACAGACACATAGATCAGTGGAACAGAATAGAGAATCCAGAAATGGACCCTCGGCTCTTTGGCCAGCTAATCTTCAACAAGCAGGAAAGAATATCCAAAGGAAAAAAGACAGTCTCTTCAACAAATGGTGTTGGGAAAATTGGACAGCCACATGCAGAAGAATGAAACTGGACCATTTCCTTACACCACACACAAAAATAGACTCAAAATGGATAAAAGACCTAAATGTGATACAGGAATCCATCAAAATCCTAGAGGAGAACACAGGCAGCAACCTCTTCAACCTCGGCCACAGCAACTTCCTGCTAGACTCGTCTGGAAAGGCAAGGGAAACAAAGGCAAAAATGACCTATTGGGATTTGATCAAGATAAAAAGCTTGTGCGCAGCAAAGGAAACAGTGGACAAAAGACAACTGACAGAATGGGAGAAGATATTTGCAAATGTCTTATCAGAAAAAGGGCTAGTATCCAAAATCTATAAAGAACTTACCAAATTCAACACCCAAAGAACAAATAATCCAATCAAGAAATGGACAGAAGACATGAACAGATATTTCTCCAAAGAAGACATACAAATGTCCAACAGATAAGTGAAAAAGGCTCCACATCACTTGGCATCAGGCAAATACAAATCAAAACTTCAATGAGATATCACCTCATACCAGTCAGAACAGCTAAAATTAACAAATCAGGAAACAACAGATGGTGGTGAAGATGCAGAGAAAGGGGAACCCTCCTACACTGTTGGTGGGAATGCAAGTTGGTGCAGGCCTTCTGGTAAACAGTATGGAGGTTCCTCAGAAAGTTGAAAATAGAGCTACCCTACAACCCAGCAATTGCACAACTAGGTATTTACCCCAAAGATACAAATGTAGTGATCCAAAGGGGTACCTCTACCCCAATGTTTATAGCAGCAATGTCCACAATAGCCAAAGTATAGAAAGAGCCCAGAGGTCCATCGACAGATGAATGAATAAAGAAGATGTAGTGTGTGTGTGTGTGTGTGTGTGTGTGTGTGTGTGTGTGTGTGTGTGTATACAATGGAATATTCAGCCATCAAAAAAATGAAATCTTGCCATTTGCAACGACGTGGATAGAACTAGAGGGTATTACGCTAAGTGAAATACGTCAATCAGAGAAAGACAATTATCATATGATCTCATGTGTGGAATTTAAGAAACAAAACAGAGGATCATAGGGGAAGGGAGGGAAAAATAAAACAAGACAAAATCAGAGAGACATACCATAAGAGACTCTTAATCATAGGAAACAAACTGAGGGTTGCTGGAGTGGGGGTTGGGGTAACTGGGTGATGGACATGAGCACATAAGGAGAGCACATGATGTAATGAGCACTGGGTATTATATAACCCTGATGAATCACTGAACTCTACCTCTGAAATTAATAATACACTATTTGTTAATTGAATTTTAAAAAAATAGATACTAACCTTTTATCAAAAAATAAAGAAAAAATAAAAATGGTACTAAAAAGAATGACCTATATTTTTAAAAACCTGCACTATTAGTTTTGCCAAAGTGAAAATTAGCTCACATATTATGGCTCAACATCCCACAATGGCACTTGTTCCCTGTAGTTTGATATCCGAAGTGAAATCTAAAGTGTGTTAAATCTTCTGGTTGATTTCTGGTCACATTATGTTTCTCCCTTCTGTATTTATTTGCATATTACTGTCTCAACTTTATTTTTATGTAAAGTTTATTTTTATGTAAATTGTCAATTCCAAAAATGTTCCCAAGGACTCTTCCTGCCCCCATCATGGGAAACCCCCATCTCTTGGGGGTTTGATTATTAATTGTTTAGGGGTTGTGTTCCCCCTGGTCACTAATCACCTTCTGCTGAATTCTTGTTCTTGTCTTACCTTCTCCACGTGCTGTCCTTTCCCTCAAGCTGAACGTTACTCGGTACTACCAGAATCAACCTGAATACTACCGGAATCCTCCACATCCCAAAATACTTCCTACATAAGGCTGTATGTGTCCAACACACATTTTATTGGGACAGTAGAGAGGATTTATGTCACTTAGTCTACAGCACACCAAAGAAGTTAGAAGTGAATGTTTATCATGTATGTTCTGAAGCTTTTTGGGCATTTCCATACCAAATTCTGCACCCAGGGGCACCTGGTTGGCTCAGTGAGTAGAGCATCTGACTCTTGCTCTCAGGGTCGTGAGTGTAGAGATGAATTTTTTTTTTTTTTTAAAGATTATGCACCCAATCACAACGTGTGAGTTTTTTCCCCACACCAAGCAATTCTCCAAACCCCAGTTGGGTGTTCTACAATTTAACTCAATTCTAACACTATCTACCTGGTCCCACAGGTTAAAGGCTCAGTCCTACCTGACTGCCCACCACCCCACTACCACTGTAGATGCCCCCTTACAAGTTCAGGTTGTCACCTGTTCTTCCGACACACTGGTATAGATCAGAGGTTCCAACGACCCCTTCCTTGAGTTAGATTAATTCACTAAAGCAGCTCACAGAACTCAGAAAAACATTTTACTTACTAGATGACCAGTTTATTATAAAAGGATATAACTCGGGAACAGCCAGATGAAAGAGATGCATAGGGCAAGGTATGGAGAGGAGGCACAGAGCTTCCATGCCCTCTCCTAGAGCATACCACTCTCCTCGAAGCTCCACATGTTTGTTCACTGAGGAAGCTCTCCAGATCCCATCCTTTTGGGTCTTTATGAAGGCTTCATTATAAAGACACATGATTGATTAAATCATTGGCCAGTGGTAATTGATTCATTCCCCCCTTCTCCTCCACAGCAGTCAGGGGGATGGATTCAGAAGGTTCGCTCCCCTGGTAACCAGCCCCCATCCTTAGATGTTTTCCAAAAGTCACTTATTAACATAACAAAAGCTCTCATCACAGAAAATTACAAGGGTTTGGGGAGCTCTGTGCCAGGTATGGAGATGAAGATCAAATACGTATTTCTTATTATAAATCACAATGTCATACCACCTCTGAGAGCTTCTCAAGGACATTGCTCCCATAAAAGCGTGTTGCTTCATCAATCTTTCTTCTTAGCTCCATTTCCTTAGCTTCCTAGTCCAGTTCTAACTCTCCAACCACAACACCACCTCCATGATGATTGACTTTCCTATTACTTCTCTTACGGAAAATTACTCTCTTTAGCTTTTTTGTTGTGGTTGCTAAATAAGTCAATCTTCTTTCAAAACAAACCCTGATTTCAAATTTATTAAGTAATGTGTTCTGCACTCTACATTATACCCATTGGCCCATTCTCTAATCAGCATTTGATTTTATCAGTATAAAATGCTGAAATATAAGTTGGACATGTCTACTGGCAGTTTCATTTGGTAATTATTTTTGTAGAAAGAAGAGGAAAAACCAGTTATTGAACACCTACCTTGTGCAAGCCATTGAACTAGACAGCTCTCATTTTAGCCTCAAGCAACTTTGGCACCCAACACCAGCAGTCAGCTAGAGCTCAACTGCAGTTGCTTTATCTACATCTGGCCAAGTACTCTATGGCTCACCTCTGTCAACTGTCTATTTCCAGTTCACTTTTTACAAAGGCAAGCAACTTTGCCTTCTGGTATTCTGGAGTGGTGCTAGTCAAAGATTAGTCTGTAGACAGTTGCATTGAATCACCTGGAAATTTATTAGAAACTCATCACCCTAGAATCAACTCTAGATGTACTTTCTATCCCTAGGTGGTTATTATGCACATCAATGTTAAAGAAGCACTATTTAGAATACTAAGTATGTTACTAGGATCACAGAAGCTTTACAAATACTTCCTGATTAACTTCTGTATTCAACCAGGACTGCTAGTTCAGCATAAGAAGATGTTGATGACCCTATATCTCCAGAAGAAAAAGCAAAATAGTTTAATAGTGCAAAAGTAAAGAGAAAAGAAAGCTTTAGTTCTGAACATAAGCTCTTCACGAAAATTTTTAAAGTAATTTTCATCTTTCAAATTCCCTTCCATACCCCCATTAAATAAGGCTTCCTTTTGTCCACATCTTAACTGTAAATGCTTCATTTTGAACTTTTATGAACTTATCCATTCTGTTTAGATAATAGATTTGTTACTTTTGTTCCTTGGCAACTAAGGAATATATATACCTCATTAAGATTTGTAATTGCCATGTGTTTCAGAAATGATATCTTTGAAGAAAGTATTATGGTTTAAATTTCACTTGTGTTAGGAAAATTTTACAATTATAAGTAAATCCTCTTTGAAAGTGCCAAATGGAGTTTTTGCTAGTTCTTTTGTAGCTAGCAAAAAACCACTATAGATGTCTATCATTATCTATAGTGTTTCTTTGTTAGTTTTAGGTTTGTTTCCTTATGTCTTACTATCTTTTTAAAAAGGGGAGCTTAGGGGGGAGAAATATGAGATAGTGTTAGAGAAGAACAAATTACACATTATAGGTTTTTAGGGGACTATAAACTTTTAGAGGCACCTGGGTGGCTCAGTGAGTTAAGTGTCCAGCTCTTGATCTCAGCTCAGGTCTTGATCTCAGGGTTGTGAGTTCAAGCTCCATGTTGGTCTCCACTAAGAAAAAAAGAAAAGAAAAGAAAAAAGAAAGAAAAAACTTTTAAATGTTCAACAAGTAGGGGGAGCTGATTTGGGCGGGGGAGCAGGAAGCTCAAAAGGATATTTGCTGAACTGGTTTTTTTTAAATTATTATTATTATTTAAACTCAAATAGTTTACAAAAAACTAAACTTCCTGGTTTACTTTCTATTTTATCAGCAACATTTTCAGAATCTTTGCTATAAAAATAGATCTAATACATTATTTCAAATTGCAGTAATAAATTTATAGCCATGTCATAAAGATATTGAAAGCTATAGAAATATGTACATTTGAAATCAGTACATAAAATCTTTATATCCTCAGGGTTTTTTTCTTTTGTTTTTCAATAATATCATTGGATTTTCTTATGTAATTTCATCATAAGCATGGTACATGTTGTCTCATAGTCTTCATAACTACTTAAAATGGCCAACGGGGCAAGTCTCATTATTTATCTATTCACCTCCGGGCATTCAAATCATTTCCCAAATATTTCTTGTTGTAAACAACGCCTCAAGAAACATATTCCTACGTACTATTGTTTCTATATGTTGGCTTATTTACTTGGTGTCCAAAAATGCTAATGGACATATTTATTTTTAAAATAACAGTAATTTAGAGAGAAGAATTTAACTTTAATTGAAAACTCTAGTTGAATAAAATATGAATATTTTCTAAATTTAACTTCCTCATTCTTAACTCCAAAAAATTCTCGTATTTCTTTTAAAAAAAGAAATTCCACAAGAAAAACTCAGATGTAACTATCCAGGTAACTTAAATACATTTGCTTTTTTCTGTCAATTACCTGGTAAACTTGAGATTAATAAATCCCCTGACCGAACTTTGCTTTATAGACACAATCCTTAAGGTTAATCAGTACAGTTAAAGTTCTTGGTCTTCCAAGTCTTATTTAGGTCTCCAGATTGTTTATTTCTGCAAAGAAATATTTTAACCAAGGGGTTAAAGGGTTAGGATCCTAATTAATAAATTTTGTGGGGTTACTACCCAAGAAACTTTAGTTTCAACCATTAATTATTCATTTTTAAAAGACCACACTGATATTTCTTATACCCATTTTATTCTCTGCTACTTGTCTTTGATTTTTAAGTATGGTGTCAAAATCCAAGGGGAATAAAAAATTCTTAGATAAATGATGAGCAAACACTCTAAAGTTAAGAGAGAAATGTTAGTGGATTATGTGACAATAGTTTTACAAAGGTATTGTCACTGCTTTGAAAACCTTAAAGATACTTTACCAAGGGAAATGGTAAATATAAGTGAACACACATTCTGAAGTGCATTGTGGCCTGGCAACCTTCTCTTCTGTGAACACAGAATTTCTGGGCCTCAGAACGGCATTCAGAATGCCGTTGACAAATGATAATTAATTTAATTGTGAACAGCTGTTTCCTGGGCCTGTGCCTTTTCAAGTGAGGGGGCCGAACATAATAAACACAATCACCCGGCTAGGTTGGGGAGGATAGGAGTTCAGAGACATGAGAGGTTCATCTTCTGAAAAATTGGAAATGTGATAAATTTCACTTCCTGTTTCTTCGTTTTAGAAGGAACCACTTGTCTTTATCTCTTACATTTTATTACTGATTCTCACTGGGAACATTAGCAAAGGATCCATCCAGAATTTAACTGTTTTGTTTTTTGTGGTTTTTTTATGTTCAGTTAGCCACTGTATATTGTGGATGTAGTGTTCAGTGGCTCATTAGCTGGGATAACACCCAGGGCTCATCACAAACTTTTTTTTTTTAATAAGGAAAGGAGACACTCCTAAACCATTCTCAAAAAGTAAAATGAGTCAACAGATAAGTATTAATAATGTCTTGTTGTGGCAGTTAGATTTGTGTTAAGTTCTGGGCTTTAATTTTTTTTCTCATGAAAGTAGATTGTCTTAGAATTTCAAGATTAATGATCTCTGACAACTGTAAAAAAATATAATTACTGGGAAATGTAAAATTAAAGATAACGGAAGCTGTTGAGGCTAGTGTGGTTCTGGAATCAATACGAAGTGTTAAGTTATTAGGTCTCAACATATCTTCTGTTGATTCTGATCAAACTCAGCCCATTAATCACTTTACCTGATAACTGTCAAGCATGGACTGCCGACAGCAGCCACTCTATCGCCTGAACTTAGCGTATGCAGCATTCCTTTCTTAATGTCTGTTGTTGCCTCCATTTTGTTTTCATACATACTCTGAACTGTTTTTTCAAATTGTTTCACTTTTATCTAATCATCCACAATCAGCTATTTTCCATTACCACAAGGAAAAATACTGCTGAAGAGATTTGAGTTTCAGGAAAAAAAAAAGAAGTATTGCTTGACTTACAGCCTTTAAATGAAAGCCCAGATGAATTTATTTTCAACTTTCTTTATATCTTGATACATACATACATATTTATTTATTTATTTATTTATTTATTTATTTATTTATTTATTTATATATCTGACCTTTGAGCAATATGGGTTTAAACTGCATGGATTCACTTATCACAGATTTTTTTTAAAATAAATACAGACCAGTACTGTAAATGTATTTTCTCTTCCTTAGGATTTCCTTAATAACATTTTCTTCTATCTAGCTTACCTTGTTGTAAGAATACACTATATAGTACATATAACATAAAATGTGTGTTCATCAACTGTTATCAGTAAGGCTTTCAGTCAACAGCAGGCTATTAGTAACGTTTAGGAGGAGTCAAAATATATTTGAATTTTCAACTGCATGGGTGGTTGGCACCCCTAACCCTTGTATTGTTCAAGGGTCAGTGTGTGTCTGTGTAGTGTATGTGTAGTGTATGTGTGCATGCACGTGCACATATCAGAAGAGACAATATACTAATATATGTTGGTGACTTAAGTGTCTCCTGACCTTACTGAGTAAACTAAGTAGTTACTTAAGTTTTGATTTAAAAGAAGTCTTGAGAAATCTAACTGTTCAAAAAAAATTTTTTTTTAGATTTTTTGTTTATTTATTTGAGAGAGAGAGCAGAGTGAGCAAGAACACAAATGGGGGGCAGAAGGAGAGGGAGAAGCAGACTCCCCACTGAACCAGAAGCCCCATGCAGGGCTCGATCCCAGGACCCTGGGATCATGACCTAAGCCAAAGGCAGCTGCTTAACCGACTGAACCACCCAGGTGCCCCTACCTGTTAAAGAATTTCTTCCTCCTCTCCTTCTCCTTGTCCTGGTCCCTCTCCTTCTTCCCTATAACATGGACCAGCTTTCAGTTGAATCACTAGCAACCCTATTTAACCATGGGGTGACCACTGGAATGGAAGTCATGTGCTCATTTTTTCTTCTTTCATACTGTTTTTTGTAACGTAAAGCTGAACATGATCTTAACTGATATACAGGAACAACATGGACATTATGGAATACGCAGGAGAACACCACTGAGCTGGCATTCACCCACCACACCCTCACCAAGACAAATTAGAATTAGAACACATTCATGGGGAAGCAGCAGTTTTAAATGAACTTTTAACATAGGATTATAAAATATTATGAATTGGCTTAAAGATTTCTTACCAAGGGGGTGCCTGGGTGGCTCAGTTGGTTAAGCATCTGCCTTCGGCTCAAGTCATGATTCCAGAGCCTGGGATCAAGCCCCACATCAGGCTCCTTGCTCAGTGGGGAGTCTGCTTCTCCCTCTCCCTCTGTCCCTTCTCCTGTTTGTGCTCTCTCTGTCAAATAAATAAATAAAATCTTAAAAAAAAAAAAAAAAGGATTTCTTACCAGGAAAAGATCACCCAGATTATGGTCTATAGCTCTGTGCTCAGGGTGGAGTCTGCTTGAGATTCTCTCTCTCCCTCTTCCTTTCCCTTTGACCCTCACCCTGCTCATGCTTGCTTGCTCTCTGTCCTCCCCTTCCACCTAAAATAAATAAATAAAATCTTTTTTAAAAATAAAAAATGTAAATTTCTTTTTTCAACCAAATGAGCCCTACCCATAAATGTAATTTTCTTGATACTTAATACTCTAATCACGTGTTTGCAGTTTTCTCCCACTATTCGAAAAGTAAAAGAGGAGGTAGTGGTGTGCACCATTGATAATGTATGCTCATAATGTTTTATTTTTATATAAAAATAAAATGGTAGTGAAGTGTACATTTTAGTTCCAAGAAAATATTTTGCCATATGTTCAACATGTTCTTAAATAAAAATAGTTGAATTCCTTTTATAGTAACGTCAAAGATAAAGACAATTTTTAAAACAAACAAGTTCATAGCAGCATTGTTTGTAATAGCCCAGAGTTGTAGAGAACCTTAAATAGTCTGGCAACCGAATGGAGAATCTATGGTATGTGTAGTATGTCCAGGGGATGGGACACTGTATAGTTATGAAAAGGAACAACTACACACAAACACATAGATAAACTCACAGTAAAAGATGGCAGATGTAGAAGAGTTCGTGCCACATGAGTCCATTTATGTAGAGCTCAAAAGTAGGCAAAATTAATCCCCCACGGTAGTAGGTAGGATAGGGAGTTCCTTTACGGGAACTAGTGATCAGGAGGAGGCAAAACGGGCTTCCAGGGAACTGATAACTCTTCATCCCGTACTCACTTACAAAAGTGATAAGTTCACCTGGTAAAAATTCACCTATCTATAAATTTATGATTTTGTACCTTAGTATATATAAGATACACTGAAATAAAAAATTGACTTGGATAAAAGCAAATCGAAATAAACACCACCTAATTCTGATTTTTCCCATCCTTACTTCCTGAATCTAAATAAGAAGTTAAAACATTCACCATCCTACACTGTAGCCAGCACCAGGATTTTGAGTGACACAATGGTCACCTCCTCTCCATCCTTTGTTTTTCCTGGATACTCTCGTTTTTGAGTGGGAATCACCTGGTCCCTAGGAGTTCCTTTTGTATCTTCTCTAACTTCTCCAGGATCGCGTGTGGAGGATTATTGCGGGGGGGGGGGGGTCTCAAATTCTAGATTTCTCTCCACCTGGTTTCTTTTTTATCCGTTTTTAAAAATTTGCTCCCACTGGCCAACAGAGACTTCATCCTGGTCAGTAGCAGCCCAAACAAGTAGGTCCGATTGGTGGCGACAGGTACTGGCTTTTGCAGTACGTACTCTAGTTGTGACTGCTCAGTGGCTCATACATTACCCTAGTGGGTTATTACACTTGGAGCTTCCACTTTATCCCCCCCCCCAGCTTTCACTTTAGCTCATCTCGAGGGGTTAAAAACATTGACCTTGGTGAGGGTGTGCTATAGGCTTGGCTTTTAAAATTCATCATTATTATTATTATTATTATTATTATTATTATAAATGTTTTCTGCACCCTTGCCATGCTTTTACTAATTGTCGACAGAGCTCTAAAAGCCACCATAGCCAGGCCCAGAGGACCCTCCAGCAAGAAGGATCTAACCCAGTCAGCATCTCTTGGGAGCCTCAGGAGGCCTGCAGACCTTGCCCTCATGCCAGGTAGGGCTGAGCAGCAGTGTCCTCATCACACCATCCCTTCTTCAGGGGATGAGGAGAGGACTTTGGCCTCACCCCAGGGGCACTCTTATCTTCACATAAGTCCCTCCGTTGATAAAACAAATGACAAAGCAAAGATATGATTGATAAGGTTGCTACTACCGCACAGAGTGGTCCGCCAACCTTTGTTAATGTTGTAATTCTTTTTTTTTTTTTTAAGATTTTGTTTATTTATTTGAAAGAGAAAGACAGTGACAGAGATAGCGAGAAAGAGCACAAGCATCGAGGAGAGCGAGAAGCAGGCTCCTGCTGAGCAGGGAGCCTGATGCAGGGCTCCATCCCAGGACCCTGGGATCATGACCCGAGCTCAAGGCAGTCGCCTAACGGACTAAGCCACCTAGCTGCCCTTTAATGTTGTAATTCTTTATGCAAGCACATTGGGGTAGGAGGGTCTGGTCTTGCTGAATGCGGAGCAGGAGAGGAGCCTAACCACTTGAGCTGCTCCCCTCCCCCCAGCAGCTTCTAAAAGGGCTCTGCGGGTCACAGGGACACACTGCCCTGAGTCTTTGTCCTGATAAAATGGTATAGTTCACAGGCCACTGGAAGAGCAACTTCCCAAATCCAGTACTCTGGTGGAGGCCAGATTGGCTGTGTAATAAACACTTGTAGAGTTGGTTGGCATTCAGATTGCCAGGCCTGATTAAATTTAGTGGGAGGTCTTGAATATACAAGAAATCTGTATATTTAACAAGGTTCCCAGGTAATTGTAATGCACAGACAAGTTTGGGCATGGGCATGGTCAGGACAAAAACCTACATCCATGTTTCTGAAAGTAAGGACCAGGGACCATCTGCATCAGTCCCCTGCATGTCTGTGATGTGCATATTGGGACATGGGAGATACACTGAGAAATGGCACGTGGGAGCCATTAGTTGAATTGAACAAAGCCTCAGTGCTTCACTGTACTGAAAGTTGGATGCTGTTGGATCTGGAAACATTTCCATCTGAATCAAAGTTCCTCTCCACAGTTTCTCTGATAAAGTTTCTGAACTTCGGGCAGGGCCAATTTCCCTTCTGAGAGACCCACAAATGTCTTTGCTTTATTTGCTTACTTCATTTCCTGTCTCCTCCTCCCCTCCCAAGAATCCTTTATCTAGGCTTACAGTTAGAAAAACAGCTAGGACTGATTCATGTTCTTCCAAATCTCTCATTCTTGGATCTCTGTCAAAATGTAAAGTTCTTTTTTTTTTTTTTTTCCTATGTTCTGCTGAGACCTCCCTTTCCCAAGGCGTGAAGTTGGAAAGCTCTAGCTTAAGCTACAGAAAGGGCCTCAGGGTACCGCTAAAGGCAGAGGGAATACAGCGAATACACACCAATTTCTGGTAACTTTCTGTTTCCTGAGCTAGTGTTAGGCACACAGGTGCGTTCAGTTTAAAAAGACACATTGAGGGGCGCCTGGGTGGCGCAGTCGTTAAGCGTCTGCCTTCGGCTCAGGGCGTGATCCCGGCATTATGGGATCGAGCCCCACATCAGGCTCTTCTGCTATGAGCCTGCTTCTTCCCCTCCCACTCCCCCTGCTTGTGTTCCCTCTCTCGCTGGCCGTCTCTATCTCTGTCGAATAAATAAATAAAATCTTTAAAAAAAAAAAAGACACATTGATTTGTGCATCAGTACACTTATGATTCATGCACTTTTTTATCTGTATTCAATAAAATCTATAATAAAAATTCGCTCTCTCAAAATATTATTGTGGCCATAGGCAGATTGGTCGATGAATCAGAGGCAAACAAAAATAGAGATACAAGGTATATTCTGAATAAAAATTGTTAATGGAAACTGTTTCAATATTTTAAATACAATTTATTTTTAATTTCTTCAATTTAAATTCTCCCATTTATTTGTATCCTTAAAATTGCCAAACGCTTTCAAATTTAAAAAGAAATTCTTGAAGTCTCTTCTAAATGAGGACAATAAACAACAGCAAAGCAGTTTCCCAATCACACTACCTGAGGATGACCTTTTGACCTGACCAAAACTCAGCAGGGAATTTGGGCATATTCTCTTTCACATCGCTTTACTGTTGTGGAGTTATTTGCACAGGAGTACCTCCGTCAGTGGACAGATCTGCACACACTTGCTGGAGCCAATAGAAAACTTCAAAGAACTTATAAGAAACAGAATGCTTTTCAGAGAGCCTTGCAAAGTCAGAACTCTGTAAGTATTTATATAAGAAGCCACTTAATGTCTGCTTGACTGATGGGAACTTCAGTTGCCATAGGGCAGCTGCTGAATAGAAAGTAAAGTGTTTTTAAAGATGAAAGAGACAATACTCCTGTATGCCCTCTCCTGAGGGTCAGCGTTCTACAAACATCCAAGCCAAAGAATCCCATGAGGTCCTCCTGAATGGCATTTCCAAGGCTGGTTTAAGAGAAATTGGAAGCAGGCAGTGCCCGGATCCTCTCTCAGATCCCCTAGGCTCGACCCCCACCCCCATCCTTACTCCCACCCGTGTCACCCCCAAACACACTCACCATTTAGCTTCGTATTCTTTTTCCCTTTCTTGCTCTCAGCTGGATGACATTAAATTCAATCTTTTCGTCAAATACACATAAAACAGCGACTCTGAGGGATTAACTGGTAATTAGTGTTACCTGAGGACAGTTGAACGTGTTCCCTATGTCTTTCCCTCGCTAAACAGGGGATTCTGGAAAGAGAGTTTTCAGACAGGTGGTAGGATGGATATTTCTGGCCAGAAGGCATCTCTGCCTCACCTCTGGGTTGTGCTAAGAGTCATGTTACCCCACAAAGCCATTCCATTCCTCCCTTGGTTTTTTTCAGTTTGCACGAATGCCAGGTACCCGAATTTCAGGAAAGTGTTCCCCTGACCTGTCCTCTGCTAATAGGAGCAGTGAAGTGGCTTCTAGGCGAGCAGGGAGGAAGTGTGCTCTGCAGCTTACCACCCCCTCTGCACACAAGGGAATTTGCAAAGGTTTAGCATATCCCCTCCCTCCCCCCCAGACCCGGCTGCCGGCTCCTGTTCTAAGCCCAGCACCCAGCATGTGCACGCTATGGCTGAGTGAGCTCCGCGCCCCCCACCACATCCACGGGGCCCTCTAACGTAGTCCTGCCTGCTGCTTGGAGCACGGGGTGCTTAGCTGCTATGTACCTCCATCTCCTCCTCTGTCAAATGGGAAGAGCAACAGTGCCGATCTTATGGCATCATTATGAAGAGTAAACAAGTACAAACTGGAAAAGTGCTCGGGCACCGTGCCTTGTAAATAATACTCAAGCCGTACAGGCTGTCGAAGCCCCAGAACCATCCTTCTCGGAGAGCTCTCGGCGTGAGAGAGGTCGGAACTCCTGGCTGACACCTGCTTTGTATTCTGCAGTAGGAGCTCCTTAAGTAGGCCTCGACTCGAATGCTCTTCATCAGCAGGTCCTGGCTGTCAATCACGAGTGCTCGCGGCAGGCCAGGCCATCGACACCCCGGCTTTAATCCCCATGACATCCTCTGAGGTAGGTGCCGCTGTTCTTCTCAGTTTACAGGTGACAAACGAGGTACAAGGAGGTTCACTAAACACCCAAGGTCACACAGCTACTAATTGGCAGTACTGGAATTAGAATACAAGCAATCTAGGGGCGCCTGGGTGGCTCAGTCGGTCGTGCCTTCGACTCAGGGCGTGATCCCCGCGTTGTGGGATCGAGCCCCACATCAGGCTCCTCTGCTGGGAGCCTGCTTCTTCCTCTCCCACTCCCCTGCTGTGTTCCCTCTCTCGCTGGCTGTCTCTCTCTCTTTCTGTCAAATAAAAAATAAAACATTAAAAAAGAAAGAAATACAAGCAATCTAGCCCCCCAGTCCAGGGCGGCCGGTGTTGTACCATATACTGCACTGCCTACCGCCTTCCTCGGGCGGAAGAGGCCAACATGCCTGGTGGTCAGAGACACGGGCCTGCTGTCACAGGCCTGCCCCCGGCACTGATCCCAGCCTGCACTCGAATGCAGGCCCAGGGAGAGAATGTTTGATGCTCTGAGTGCTTCTAAAACTTCAAGTATTTTTCACTTCCCTAGTCTGTAAACATTTTCCCTAGACAGCTAGGGATAAAAATAGCATAGCTTTTTACCAGCTAATGCTTCGAGCAGTTGTAGGAGAGGGAAAATAATTTTGTCTCTACCCTTCTACATTCTGTGGCTGAGACAATCCCCTGTAATAAAAGATTAACAGGAGGGGGGAAAAAACATTTTAGGTTCATATGGGCAGGAGCTCCACAAAGATGAGATTTAGAAAGGTGCCAGACGATTGAGGCTTGCTTACATACCCTCCTGAGCTAAGGAAAGGGACAGAGGGCTGGGGCTTCAAAGAGAAGAGAAAATGTTCAGTAAACAAAGTTGGCCCTGCCATGCAGATAAATCTCTCAAGTGAAAAAGTTCTGTCTGGCGTTAGCTCTCTTCCTGGTACAGGCCCCTTTCTAATGTAAATTTCCCTTCTACTGTGTTTTCAGAGTTTCCCCGGTGTCTGCACTTTCTCAAAATAACCTTATGCCAAAGAGGCATATTTTGGGGCCGCATACTCTGCTACTTTTCACACTTAATGTATACTAGGAACTGGCCTAAGTGCTTCACATTGATTCTATCCTTTAATTTTCACAAACACTTTACAAGATAGGTATTGTCACCCCTCCCGTTTTATAGATGGGACTCAGAGAGGTTAGGCAACTTGCCCGAAGTCACACAGGCAGCACTTGTAGGGCTGTGATGGGATTCAATGGTTACTATGGTACAATGGATACAATGGTTACTATGTAACCACGTGCTTGTGTATTAGTTGTGCTGTTCCCAGACTGTTCAACAGATGTAAGAAGGTAGGATTCTTTATCTCACTCTCTAGGAGAGACCATTCTGATTCAGTCAAGATGGAACGAGAGCTTCACGAGCTAAAACAGCCGTGCTAATTACAGCTGGCAGGAAGATTTTTAAATCAGCTGTTTATGGAAACTGTTCAGATTCATCAACTTCTCCTTTTAACTGAAATTAACTTCTGGCTCCCTAACTTATTTAATTTAACAGGTTTAACACTAGGAATTTTGTGGAGAAATAAACTATAGTCAGAACTACATAATATATTTCTTTTTCTTTCATCTCATTATTATTACTTAAAAGTTTGGTGGGAATTATATTTTATAGTCTGAAATACATCAGTCCCAACAGAACACTGTACTAACACTTCCTCCAAGTCTGGTCCATTCTTCCCACCCACCATCTCCCCAAAGCCAACCAGACCATTGCTCCTGGTTTTATTTGGGGATGTAACAGTGGCTTCCAACATTCTCAGTGGAACTCTTGACCAAAGAAGTTATTAAACAAGCAAATCCTCTTCCTAATATGGACCTCTCACAGCGTAATTTGGATATGTAATCAGATTAGAAGACTTGTTCCCCATCACGGGTGAGGATGAAGGGAAGACAAGAGTGCTGAGGAAGAACATCCCATCCTGCCACACTCTGCCAGGGTGCGGGAGAGCCCAAGCAGGAGAAGCTGTGTTTGGCTCCTTACGTCCCCTCCCCCAACCTCTTATGGGATCTGTTGTCTGTACATTCCCAGAGCTTTCAGAGGGTTAGCAGACATACTTTTAAAGGCCTTCTTTCTCCCTGCCCTTTCCTTCTCCTCTCAGATCCTGATCCCTTTGCTCAACGGAGTGGATGTGGACGCACTGCCTCCACACGTCCCCACTAGCACAGAAAAGTGAGGAGAGGAGGGGCGGGGGATGGCAAGGATGGTGTTTAGTCACTGCCCCTTCACCCCACTGTCAAAGGGGAGATTCCCATCCTAGGGTTCTGAGGATAGCCAAACCCCTGACACCTAACATTGGACAGATGAGATCAAAAGCAGCTTCTTTGACACATACCCTCACAGTCTAGGGAAGGAGGACACAGCGCCCCACGCAGGGCCACATGGATGCGTGTGAATAGCCAGGGGCTGTGGGAGGCAGGCTTTATAGTGTTAAGAGGGTGGGGCGCCCTCTGGTTCGGATATGATTGGCTGGTTTGAATAATTCCACAGGCTGGCAAGAAACTAAAACCCATTAGTGAGGGATAAGCAGAAACTGTGCCTGGTCCCCTTGATAAGGAGGGTGCTTTGGCAAGGGGGCCTTAATGATGAGAGCAGAGTGGGGAGGAGAACTGACAGTTCAGCCATTCGAGACCTTCCCAATTTTACCAGCTGTCAGGGCAGCGCATCATATTAATTTTAGGCCTTATAGCACAGAAGGTGAGTACAAAGGGGAGTCTGGGAAAAACAGCTTTCGGCATATCAGGTAGGTGAAGAGAAGTTAAAAACTTGAGAGACAAAGTCTATCACGCGCGCTCGATGTTGTTCAAACCAGAAAGAGTGTGACGTTCAGGAGCCCACCGCAAAGCAGAGCTCTGCTCTCAAGTCTCCAGATACTCAAATATTAGCTCGTTGTATTTTTTTTTCTTCTTTCGTAAGAACCTTGTTTGCTTTATATTAAATCTAGGTAACTACTTGGGAGAAAATATATTGTTAGGATTATGTAAGATCCCGATATGCAAAGCACAGGAATTACAAAGTCTTATCTCAATGCAAGGTCACCCTTTCAATACACTAAGAATAACACGGGCTTCTACCTTCTCGCAGAACTTACGGTGCACTTGGCGCACACTGCCTCTTGGTTAATTCTCCCGCCTGCCCGGTAAGCCCCTGTTATCCTCGGAAGGGTAAAAGGCATAAAGTCAGAAAGCTACTGAATGCCAGAGCAGGGATTTTACCTTGAGCCTGCATAGATCTAAATACAATTGTTTGACATTTTACTAATAAGTGTCTAGTCTGGTGAATGAAGAATAATTCTGTGTCTTTATGCTAAAGTTCGGGAGACCAGTTATTTGCTGAGTTAGTCATTCAGCAGCTAGTGTTTGACTATCTACTGTGTGCCAGCCATTGTCCCCAGAGAAGTTAAGGCCCTTTCCTTCATGATTCAAATAGTGTGGAAGGATGGAGATCCACTGCTGACAATGAAGGAGTAACAGGCTAGATCTACCACCTTAAAAACTAAAAAGGAATGAACAAAATATACAAAACAGTGGTTTTTAGACACCAGACAAGAGGCAGTAGAGAGAAGCGACCCTGCAGAAAAGGAACACAAACAAGGGAGCTTCATGACCGCCCTAACTCACCGCCTAGTCTCCAGGCCTCAACACCCAAACAAAGCCCAGCAGTCTCCCAGAGTTGAGGAGACAGAGTGGAGAATTTGGGGAGGCCAAGGCAGCTACAAGAGGACAGAGCTGAATGAAGAGGAGGGAGCCTCACAAAGAGAAATTGCTAGAAATTTCTTGAGCGTTTCTTTTGCATCTTAAACTAAATACTGCTCAGTACATGCATGTGAAGAAACCATCAGAGCCAAGAAAGGACCACCTCAAGAAACAGGACAATTCCTGGGACTCACACAGGACTTGGGAGTACTCTGTGTTTCCACCAGGCAGATTGGAAAAACCTCGTAATGAGCAGGGCATCAGACAGTGAACACAGAAGAGCACGCGCCACCTTGGTTGTGGGCCTACAGGCTGCCCTGGTTCCACCTAACACGGCTCAAAGACAGCCCCCAAAGGATCAAACTATGTTCAAGTATTTTAACTGCAGAAAAAGGCTCAAGAATATTTAAAGGAATGTTATCCAAGAAGCAACGAGGTAAAATACCTGGCAACCAATAAAAAATTACGAAGTATGCCAAAAGGCAGGCAAATGCAACCCCTTATGAGAAGACCAAACTAATCAGTCAAGGGAAACAGTTCCAGAAATGACACAGATGATAGAATTAATAGACGTGGACATTAAAGCAATTATAATAAATATATTCCATATGTTCAAGAAGGGAGAGAAAAGATTGAGCTTGTTAAGAGGGGACAAGGATGATATGAAAAAGATTCAAATTGAACTTTAAAGCATGAATAGTACAATGGATGGTTTTTCGGGTGTCCCAGGCCCACCCACATGTTGGATTGCTCACTAGACTGGCTCAGAGGGCTCATTACCACAGTGGGAGCGTAATCACAGCTATGGTTTATTACAGCACAACCATACTTAGCAGGCGCTGCAAGGGAAGAAGACACACAAGGTGGAGGCTGCAGGAATTCAGGCACAGACTTCTAAGATTCTCCCTTTGGGGCTGGAGGGGGTAAGGAGTGGAGGAACAGTCACACAGAACATGCTCCTTCCTCCCAACAAAAATCAGCATTTCTTGAAGCCTGCTTACAACTCAAAAGGCTGGGGTTTGGCACACTCTATAACTGCCAAAATTTCAGACTCCCAGCAGGAAAGCTGGTGTTCACTAAAATGCAACATTTGTGCAATTAATCTAGGTCGAGGCAAGCTGGTACAGCAGGGTCCCCAGTGGGCAAAATACCCTTATCAATGTGGGGAACATTCCAAAGCCAAGTTCCAAGGTGGCAGCCAGGGGCCAGCCCCCCAGTTAGGTCCTTCTAAAAGGTATGCAAAGTTGTCTGCACAGGGACGCCTGGGTGGCTCAGTTGGTTAAGCGTCTGCCTTCCGCTCAGGTCATGATTCCAGCGTTCTGGGATCAAGCCCCACATCAGGCTCCCTGCTCAGTGGGGAGCCTGCTTCTCCCTCTCCCTCTGCCACTCCCCCCACCTTGTGTTCACTTGTGCTCTCTCAATTTAATAAATAAAATCTTAAAAAAAAAAAAGTTGCCTGCACAAATGAGATTGACATCAGAGTAGGCACTGCCGAAGAAACACTTAGTGTATCAGAGAAGTTATCCATATCAAAAGTGAGTGAATATAACGGCCCCTGAGTTTCTGCCTTGAGCGATTTGGAAAATGGTGGCATTATGAATGTAGGAGAGAGCGATGGGCTTTCTATAATACCTCTTAAAATATAATTTGTGAACAAGCAAGCACTAAACTAACCCGTTACGCAGTTTTGGGTAGTCACCAAGCACTAGGAAGATCTTTATTTGAGTGCTAATATCTGAGATCTCCATAACGAAAAGCTTGGTAAGGATATTTCCATATAACCAAAATCAAGGGAAAAAAAATCAAAGCCATTAAACATTTTCATAAATGGCCTCCATCAGAAGTAAAGGAAAAATGAATATGAAAGGATACAGTGTATGAATTAGTAGGAAAGAAAGGGAGGAAACATTCGCCCTCAACATATGTCATCTCCCATACAATTATCTGATTTAATCTCCATGACAATTTAAAAAGTAAGATTTATTTTTCCAGATGAGAAAATTGAGGTTAGGGGAGGTTTAGTAAGTGCTACACAGGAAAACGGTTAATTCGCAGGAGCCAAAAACACGAGCCCATATCTCTTTCTCCAAACTCTTTGTGCTTCCCACTGCCCTCTGTTTTTATTTCAACTGAGGACAAACAGAATGAAAGAGGCAATTTTTTTTAACAAATATGAAAATAGCAGTCTTGAAATGCATATGGAGTCATTGGCCCTATGCCAGTTGGCAGGAAGGGTGTAGACCCAAAGTGTGATTTCCAAGGCCTGTAATAGCCCTAACCTCTGCCCTCTCATCTCCCTCCTGCAGAAACAGTAACTGTTAACTCTATTCTGCCTACAGAGTTTTTTTTATCTCTAGAGCTTTATCCCTGCGTCCCTAATTGTAGCATAATGAAAACCATAAGGCAAAGATGGGAAGTATGCAATAGCTCCACCCTTGCACATAAGGGAGACATTGTTCATACGTCGTGGCGCTTTTCTCTTCTAAATCCAGATACACCCTCCAAATCCTTCTCAGTACATAGTTCCAGGCAGCCATTCCCAGTGATTGCAAGTAGAGCTCAGAATGGAACTTCCTTGCCGTCTTTATTCTGGGGATCCTCTGTTATGGCACAGTGGTTAGAGCTCAGATTCCAGAATCTTGGCTGCCCAGGCTCAAATCCTGGCTCCCTCACTTGCTAACTCTATTACCTTAACCACTCTGTTTCCATCTCATCTGTAATGGGAAGACAGTGAGGGTATCTACCTCAGAAGGCTCTGCGAGAATTAAATAAGTTAAAATGAATGTAGTATTTAAGCTAGAACCTGGTACAGGGTAAGGCCCATATGCCTTACCTACTACTGTCACTGCTATGATTATTAAAACCAGAGAGATGAGGCTTTTATAATTTCTTTGGGCAACACACAGAGAGAGAGGGAGGCTGACGGCATTGGGCACCTGAGCAGGAAGAGGAATAAAAGAAATGGCACAGAATAAATCCCTTCTACCATTTTACTTAGTCTCAGTCCCACTTAAAAGGATGATTAAAGGATAATGGAGGTATGAACTCGACCATCCCTCAAAGCCTTCTCTATCCCTCTAAATTCTATAATATTTTTGAAAAAGGAAAGGGAAACTCCTACAAGAAGCCTTATCTAAAACATGCTGGACATCCAACAGCAAAGTATTTGGTTAGGTATAAACTCTGGCCTCTACACACAGTGAACTACTGAATGTCTCCATAAAAATGCATTTTTCAGAATACTTGATAACTTGGGGAATATCTCATAATATATTAAATGATAACATTCCAAATCATATATAGAATATATTCAGGTTTTATTAAGTGTATACAAATATTAATACGGTATATTTGGAAAACATTCTACATTTACACGTGGTATATGTAACTATATTATTTTTTCTCTAAATTTCTCTTAAAATATTAAAAAGTGACATGTTGCCACTGAAATAATGTTGCAGTGAACTAATGCAAAGAAGAGGAAAATTAATAAGCTCACCCTCCTGCCTTAGTCCCTTTCTGTGTCATAACATTTTCAGCCTGGCCTGCAAGTATATTTTGTGAAAGGAAGAGTTGCAGCATGTGTGAGCCTTCCATCATTTTCTTCTAATTTACGAGGAATCACACTATATAGTTACTGTACAATTTAGTTTGCTTACTTTACTACACAGTACATCAGGGACTTCCTCAAGGCAAATAGGAATAGCTCTGACTCAGTCAAATATAGCCTTCAACTTAATCCTGAGACATTCTCTTTTGGTGATTGCCATTTTAAATTTTTTTAATGAAATTATATTCTGTCCCATTAAAATTATCTTTAGAGTCTCTTCCTAGGATAAAATACAGGCAATATAGCACAGTGCTTAAGGATGCAGCCTCTGCTGTCAGAATGCTTGAGTGTAATTCCTAACTCCACACTTAGTAGCTGTGTGACTTAGGACAAGTTACATAACCTCTCTGTGCTTCAGCATCCTTTTCTATAAAAGGGATTATAGTCTTACTTTCTGGATGGTGTTAGAAGATTAAATGAAATAATACAACAAAAGCAATTAAGACAGTGCCCAACACAGAAGAAGCAGTAAGCGTTAACTGTTACTGTTGGAACAACATTGTTAGCTGTTAGCGTCTCATAGTGCCGACGTGAACAGAAACAACCCATTTCACAAAGAAACAAAAGTGAGTTGAACTCTATCTTGTGCTACAAGTGCTAAGCGCAAAAGAACAACAAAGACAAGGTCTCTGCTCCAGAGGAGCCGTGAAGAAGATAAGTTTAGGGACAGGTAAATTACAGTATCACATGACAGATGGTCTAATAGCAGAGAAACCCACAGCTGTGGGGCTCAGCGATGACAGTGAGTAACCGTGTCTCAGGGAAACTTCAGGGCTGAGGAGGATCTCAAAAAATGAGTAATAGGAATTCGCAAGTCGGAGTGGTAGCATTAGAGTGGGTGTTCAAGTCAAGGGAGCAGTATGTGCAAAAATGAAAATAAGACTCGAAACGGCTGACAAACATGTTCCATGGGAAGATAGTAAGATATCACAGTTTTCTTCCCATTTTCCAAAATGTCTTATCTCAGTGGTTCAAGCCAGAGCGTTTGGTTATCCGCCAAGCACTTTGCAAAATGTTTTGGTACTTGTGACTCATCACCATCACAGACTAATCAACTACTATGACTCACTTCAACCCTCTTGGAATTTTATCTCTGCAAAGCATATCTCTCTGCATGAAACATGCCTTTCAAGTGAAAGACTAAATACTCTCGTTAAGGACTACACTGGGCAGTCGCTAAGGGTCATTGTCACACTTACTATATTTTGTGTTCCAACATTGGTTTCTGTACTGCCGGGGACTTTACCAGGGAGCAAGAAACTGACATTGAGCCTAAGCAAAAGGGATGGATGTCCAAATGAGGCGAGGTGTTTCATGTTGCTGCTCTTTGATGGGGACCCAACAAGGTACTTGAAAGCAAATACTGCAGTGGCACAATTTAAAAGCCAAGAGACTTGCGAATAATTATTAACACTGACAGTTCTTTTCTGTCTCCATGATTTCATAGGGTCAGAAGAGATAGAGAATTTAAGGAAAGCTTTTTCCTCTCAACTCTCTGTTTTGTTTGATCATTTAAAATCAGACTTTTGTCAGTTTTTAGAATGTGTGGAGCGTATCACTATTAAGTAGTTTTCGTATAAGAAAATACCGAGGAACGAGAAGATATATTTTTAGGTATATATGTTGCCTTAGCTTCCCTAAAATTCAAGGTTCAGAAAGCATTCAAAACAAAAGGAGCTTATTATGTCATTGTTTTAATGATAGCATAAAAATTAGATACAGTCTAATAGGAACATAGTAATGCAATGTGGACTAATACTGGGAAGCGGTTGAAGCAATTGCTCTAGATCCACGTATATTAACATGGATCAGTTTCACCAACGTGATGCTGAGGAAGATATACAAGATGGAGAATATGTGCCTATGATGCTATTTTTTAAATGCATAGAATATTTCTGCATATTTATATTTAAAATATCGATTGGAAGCACATGAACAAACCCAATATAGTGGTTGCTCTGAAGAAAAGGGGAAGAGGGTGGGAAATGATGTCAGTGGGGTGGGGTGGGGGGGTGATAAAGATTAACGTAGGCTTAGCCTTGTCTTTAAGGTCCAAAAAAGACAAAGCAAAATGTTGGTAGTTATGACTTTTCTGTTCTTTTTTTCATTTTTAAATAAAAACATGGGATTTTTTTTCCTGTTCTACCACTTAGCTGGTATCTTCCCATTGTCTTTGCGATCAGAGACATGCTGGTCCTACCATTTGAACTTCAGACTAGACACTCTGATCACAACTTTTTTTTTAAGTTTTTATTTTAATTCTGGTTAGTTAACATACAGTGTTATATTAGTTTCAGGCGTACGATATAGTGATTCAGTGCTTCCAAACATCACCCAGCGCTTGTCACAGCAAGTGCCCTCTTTAATCCCATCGCCTATCTCACCCATCCCCCACCCACCTCCCCTCTGGTAATCGTCGTCAGTGTGTTCTCTACAGTTAAGAGTCTGCTTCTTGGTTTGCTGCTCTTTTTTCCCTTTGCTCATTTGTTTTGTTTCTTAAATTCCACATATGAGTGAAATCATATGGTGTTTGTCTTTGACTGACTTATTTCACTTAGCATTATACTCTCTAGCTATATCCATCTCATTGCAAATGGCAAGATTTTATTCTTTTTTATGCCTAAGTAATATCCGTTTTATATATATATATATATATATATATATATATATATATATATATATATACCCGTTATATATATATATATAATATATCACATCTTCTTTATCCATTCATCAGTCGACGGACACTTGGGCTATTTCCATAGCTTGGCTCTCATTGATAATACTGCTATAAATATCAGGGTGCCTGCAACCCTTTGAGCTAGTATTTTTGTATTCTTTGAGTAAATACCTCATAGTGCAATTCCTAGATCACAGGATTACAACTTTTTAAATCAGAGTTCAGTCAGCAAAACAGAATCTGTTCTACGTATTTCAAGGAAAAAGGATTAGTGCATAGAATCAGGTGTTTTCAAAATGACTGAAAAGGCTAGGAGTGAAAATTACAGGGAGTGAGGGACCACTAGCTTTCAGTATTTAGCTAGAGTTTTGGTCCAGAGAATCAGGAAGCTGGCGCCGCTGCCCAGAGGTCCAGAAACAACCACAGCTGAAAGTCAGAGCTGCCTGCTGCCCGGATGAGGGTAACTGGCAGGGAAGTGTATTAATTATAAAAACCCACGTCTGCTGAAGTTCACACACCTGCCATTGATGCTTGGAGAACCTTCCTTTACCTTCTAAATATCACATGAATGCATCTCGCTATCATTACTTAAATTGAGTCCAAAACTCTGCTGGAAATGGAGTCTGGGAGATGAAAAATCGGTCTTTCAGCTCCAGATACAGGGTCTGGCATAGAAAGGAATGGAAATAAGATGAAATGCTAAGACAAAATCTGGAACACTTTTATTTTATAAAAGCCAGACATGCAGTTCTTTTACTTCAGTCATCATTTTTTTCTTAGCCAGATTAAAAAAAAAAAAAAAAACAGCTAAATAAGTGCTTCACTGCCCCATTCATCGCATGGGACTGAATCAGCAAGGAGCTACCCAGGGACCCCCAGGGACAGAAACTTTCTCTTACCAAGGGGCATGGATCACCTCTTCTCTCTATGAGACAAAGCTGACTGTTAACAAAGTAAGCTTCCCTCCCTCTTAAGTAAGCATCTCCCATATCTTTCTAAGTTGCCAAATAAAATGTTATGGTGTCTTTTGACCTAATGCTGAAGGGCACAAAAAACAGGGTGGTATCAGGGTCTGGTAGAAAAGCCACTAAATCCACAGTCCAGAGACCCATGGTCTGTCTCTAGCCTTATCGCTCACCAGCTAAGTGACACATCAGGAAAAGTACTTAGTCTTCCTGGAAAGAGGAGGTATGTCTTTACTCAGTGCTTCCCAGCACTCAAATCCAGCTCTCGGGATGCGGTGAGAGCAATGCAGTAAAACTAAACGTTGCTCTTAAAAGCCATCATTCTTACCTTAGATAACTACTGCGGATTCTAACATCAGATTTTTCTTGTGGAGAATGAGTAAATATTAGTTCCCCCTTGGCACTTATAAAACGAATGTATCAGATGTGCCTTCCTCCACTCAGGGCCTTCCACACTATACTGAGATGGACGTGTAAACAAAGTTTCCCATTTTCTGAAACTTAGATCCTAACTGCTTTCACTCTTTTATGGTTCAAGGAGTAGTAGGAAACAGTTTGGGGGCTTTTTAATTTATTTTTTATAAGAAACCTGTACACCCAACATAGGGCTCAAACTCACAACCCTGAGATCAAGAGTCACGTGCTCTTCTGACTGAGGCAGCCAGGTGCCCCATAGGAAACAGGTTTTAAACATCAATAGACCTTCTGTGAAGATATCTTGAGTCCTTTAACTTGCAAAGATTTTTATGAATTCTTCATTTCCTGTATAATATTTCTATCTGGTTTTAAAAAAAAATAGAGTGCTTGTTATCTTTACCTGAATCCTTACCCATTTCCCCCACTGTGTGCTATAAAGACATTTGTCATAGAATCCACATTTTATTGTACTGATTTATTTAGATGAGTATTACCAGCCCCAGCCCCTTCTCAGAGCAAACACCCTATTTTATTCATCTAGTTACTGCCGGTGCCTACACCAGTGTCCACCACATAGGAAGAACTCAATGAACATTTATTGATGAATAAATAAATAGATTATGATTCCTAGGCTGCAGTGGGTGCTTTCTCTTCAATGATTACTGTTACCACCCTTCAGTTTGATTCTGGGCCCCGGGCAGTTCTCCATCTCGGAGTCAGACACAGATTTCATATAGCTGTGACTTCTTAGAAGAAATCAGGAGACATGATTTTGTCAATATGTCCATTTTGTTTTGTTTTATTTTTTGTTTTGTGTTTCACTTTAAAAGTGGGGGGAGGGAAAATACAACAGAAAAATCATAAAGCATATATGATCAATTTAAGAACTATTTTAAAATGGACACCCCTGTAATCACTACCCAAGTCAAGAAAACATTGCTTGCAAGCCAAAAGCTCTTCAAGTGCTTCTCCCCAAGCTCAGCCCCCCTCTTCTTCTAAAATTAGCTACCATCCTGACTCTATGATAATCACATCTTTGTTTTTCTCTATAGTGTTCCCTCCTAAGCATTAATTTCTGAATACTATAAGCTACTGTTATTTGAACTTTGCATAAATGAAATCACAGAGTATGTTTTCTTATGGGTCTGTCTCCTTTCAAATAATAAATTACATTATTTTCACTTGGAATCAAGGTTTTTAGCATAAGAAATGTAATTATAAAATAAAGGAAGCTGAGTAAAAACCATGCAATGCTAAATTCAAATTGGCAGTATAAGCTGATGATGTATTTTTTCATTTGAGAGTTTACATCTCCTAGATACGCCCATTAAAAAGACCTGTAAATAATGATCATTCTAGGCAATGTATCATCCTAGAGCCCAGATCTCTAAGTACTATTTCCTACCTAAAAGGAACCAAGAATCATTGAAAAATGGCTTATTCCAGATCTGAGGCAGAATGTACAGGATGAGCTTGGAATCAAAGCAAAGAAACTATCAACATCAGATTCAAGTCAAAACGACACAGCCAATTGAAGAGTCTCCCATGGGTCAATAAAGAGGAAATCTGAGGATCAAAATTAATTTTCATAATTAATAACAATAGATGGAAACATAAAATTATATGAAAATCATGAATTCATAATAATACTCAAAAAATTTTAACCTAACTGGTCACCTTGAAGGGTTACTAGGGGGTCAATTGATTATGCTGAAAACTGAAGCAATGAAGTGAAAGAATCAGGCATTCCTGTATCAACTGTGTTTCATGGAAACCAACGGTTGAATAACGTTCAACCATTAAATACTTAAAAAGCATAAATGCAAAATCAAATGACTCGATTAGAATATCACTATTTTCTAAGCCCTGAGGGAAAATGAATCTAAGCAATAATCATCAATGATGCTAAAATGATTGGGTTAAATGCTGATGGTGGACTTTATAATTGAGGTGAGATAACTGAGTTGAAAATATCTTAACACGTTGATCAGTTTTAGCATCACAAAAAGAAAGATCTGTAGATATTAGGTGCCTGCATACTCAACACTGCCTATGAAACATTAGCATCCTCCTCACATCAGATCTGCTCAAGCTTCTGGATCCAAATAAAAGACTACAAGAAATACAAATAACAGGAATATTGAATTTTGGAAATACAGAGGAAGTTAAGATATTAAATATTAGTAAAATCAGAATATGGAAAATTCTATAGAACAAATAAACCTTTTATTTTTCCAAAAAAATAAATGGCAACAGAAGAATGAGAGCGGAGGGGTGTCTGGGTGGCTCAGTGGGTTAACTGTCTGCCTTTGGCTCAGGTCATGATCCCAGGGGCCTGGGACTAAGCATCAAGTAGGCTCCCTGCTCAGAAGGGAGTCTGCTTCTCCCTCTGCCCCTCCCCCTGCTCATGCTCCCTCTCCCTCTCTCTCTCAAATGAATAAATAAAATCTTTTTTAAAAAAATGAGAGCAGAAAACCTGCAGAGCAAATGAAACTTAAGAGCCCTATCAGCCAGATTCAATGGGTGAGACTTGTTTATATTGTGACTCAGATAAGGCAGCAATAAAGTAAAACATATACTGGATAATAGAAGAAAATGTGAACTTTGACTAAATATTTGATGATATTTAGCAATTATTAATTATAGGGGATAAGAATGGTCCTGTGAGTTTTATTTTGTTATAGTTTTTGTGCTATTTTGGATTTTAGATATTCTTAAATGGGTAGAAGAATGAGGTGCTGACCTGAATAACTTCAGAAATGAGTGGAGTCTGTAAGACTGGAAGCAAAAGAAATTACTCATGAGAACTATATTTTAATTGATGAAGCTCTTTCCCATGGAGTCTGGGTAAATGATTTGGAAACCACTATATGTATATGCTGGAATTAAATTATTGTGTAAATGGGTGGCAGATGGTGAGAGCCAGGATTCTCACTGTTGGAGGACAGGTTGTAAAGGGGAAAAGACTAGAATGATCTATGTGTTAATGAATTTGAGTTTGAGACATCTGTATGATTCATTTTAGCTTAATATACAAATGGCTATATATAGAAATACTTATAGATATAAACATACATTTCCTTGTTCTGTCAGCTGAGAGAACCTTGAAGCAGTGACACCCCCGTCATAACAAACACAGAGCCTAGATCTTAGTTCCTTGTACATTCTCCAATAACTAATTAATTAATTAATTAAAACCAGAAATGACTGATTCTAGGGCTGGGGCAGGAAACATATCAGACAGGCCTGAAGCATCATGAAGAAGCGCTTAAACAAACAAATAAAAGCCCCACAGTGATGGCAGTATGTCAAAGGAACACAGACATCAACTGAAAGAACTCCCAATGGCTAAAGCTGCAACAATTTGAGCAACAGAATAAATAAGTTGGTATTGGATTGCAACTCATTATACAAATATCCATGATGACATATTGATATAAATAAATGATTGAATAAATAAATGGGAGAAAATAGACAAATCTCCTCACAGAAGAATTTCAAATAATTTATACTAGATATTTCCCTTCAAGAAGGTGAAGCATAATTCTCCACTCATTAAATGTGAGTGGCACATAACGTACTCCTCTCAAAGAGTATGGATACTGGGGGAAAAGAGTAACTTCACAGTGATAAAGCGTGACAACACTCCCACGGCCAGGTGAACAAGGTTAATAGCAGTGATGAGTCATGTTGATAGTACACGTTGATATGATATGATGAGAATGATATTTTACTTCTGTAGCTTCCAATTAAGTAATTGGAATTACCAATTAAGAAATATTCTACAAAACACCTGACCAGTATTCCTCAAAACTGCCAAGATCATCAAAAACCAGGGACTGTTTAGGAAACCATCAAAGTCGAGACGAGTGTAAGGAAACGACGACAACTAAATGTACTATTCTGGATAGCATCCTAGAATAGAACATAGGCATAAGGCAAAAACTAGGGAAATCTGAACAAACCATTTTAGTTAATTAAAATGTATCAGTATTAGTTCAGTAATTGTGGCAAATATACCATTCTAATTTAAAATGTTACTAATACAGGAAACTGGGTATAGAGTATATGGAAACTCTCTGCACTATCTTTGCAAATTTTGAGTAAACCTAAAATGCTTCCAAAATAAAAGATTTATTAAGAAAAAAGCAGTGTGCAGGGGGGGAAAAGTCCTTAGAGAATCATCCTAAAATAAGATATCCAGGATTTGCCTTAAAATAATCCAGGTGGGGAAGGAAGAGAGGGGGGTCAAAGGAACTGGGAAGAGGTGTAGATAAAACAACACTGGCCAAGAGCTGATAACTGATTAAGATTATGAGTATGTGAGGGGTCACTATATTTTTCTCAGGTAGACGTTGTATTTTTTTGTATTCCCTGTAAGACGAACCACGATTCCGCATTTATTCATGGAATATTGGGACATAAATGAAGTGTGATTTTTTGGTCAAGAGTAGTCACATGTTTCTCAGTTAACGTATGGTAGTCGGGATCAGGAGCGTACCCCGTGCCCTGGGACGTAGTGACCACCTGGTGCATTTGAGTCTAACACACTGAACTTTCCCACTTGGCAGATCACGGTCATGAGGATTTCAAACCATACAGAGGACTCCTGTCTCAAAAAAAGATGGACAATCATCTACTCTGGAATTGGGTAGATATTCCAGAAGATCCAGTAGAGGCCAATTTGGTTTTTAATTCACAAGAAATTTTATAACATGAGTCTCAACCAAATTAACACAGTCTAGAGCATTTCCTGCAACAAATCTATCTTATAGGTTGTACTTGAACTTTTACTGGTAAATCCACAGGAAAACAGTATAAGGCAAGATAGTGATATCCCATAAATCTACCCTATGGAGAAAATACTTCCGTTTTTATGACCTCTGTCTAGACAGCTATAAGTTTCTCAGTTGCTGAACTTCCTTATCCTTTTGATATAAAATACTTCTAAAGTAGCATTTTTATATGCTGCAAAATGACTCATTACTGGTGTGGGTAGAGCAACTTGCTTCATAATTCAGGTAAGACTATATTCTAAATAAAGCAATATATTTTATTATTCTAACTCTGTTTATTCTCTCATATTTACCATTTTCTTTTTTAAGAAAGCATGACTTAAAGTAGATTTATTCCAAAAATTCAGGCAAATGTGTGTTTCCTCTACAGGGAATATTAAAATTAATAAAATTTAACATTGTAGTCTTCTGTCAAATGCTTCGGTGAATTGTTATACAATAACGCATAAATGACCTTTTAGGATGACACAGACAGCAGAATCTGGGAGGCAGACTAGTGCTATTTTGTGCAAAATGTACTTCACATAATTCTAGTCCTATGGAGTGTTAATAGATACTATTTGCTGAGGAGGGGGAAAGTGCTGAGGTCAAATGAGTTTAGAAAACATTGTATTAAACAAGTTCTTTACGTGACTTTTAACACGCTGATTGATATCATGAATCTTAAAGAGAGGGAGATAGCCTACAGCATTTCTTAGCTTGTTTTGACCACAGAACATTTTATTTTCCTGAGTCACCTTACAGTGCTGCAATAGCAGTAGGAAGACGGGGGGGCGGGGGGGGGGGGCAGGCCAAGGAAGGGAGGTGGGCACATGTTCTGTTGGCATGGAAAGTTCAACCCGCACTGAGGTTCTGACTCTGTTACATATAACTTGGATAATGTTAGGCAAGTGCTCTGCTCGAAGCTTCATCTTAATCTTTAAAACAAAGATGAAAATATCCAATTTGCCTGGTTTTCACAGGGATTACAAATAATCTGATGAGTTTTGTTGTAGGTTGTAATGTAAAAGACTGTAGCAGGCCATAATTTTCACTATAACAAGTAGGGGAAATTGAAAAGCTAAACAAACAAATAACAACAACAACAACAACAGCATACACGGATGCGAAGAAGTCTAAAGGATTAAAGTCCAGATAGGGAAGAGTCATTTCCCCCCTGGTAGCGTTTGCTGAGCTTGGGGTAGGTCGATGATTGAGTTTGCCATGAGAAGAGGAACTCTTTTTCTGAGAAAAAAGTGAATCTTACAGAGTCTAAAATAGCCACATGAGCATGAGTGATATCTTAGAGTCTAGAGGACCCCCCCACACACAAAAGAATAAGCAGTGCTCCCCACCAGTCAGTCTTTACCTAAGCTTCTGATGAATGATGGGCAGCTTGTGAAGCTGGGGCACTAGGTTGAAAAGGTAAAGAGAGATCTCCATAGTCCCAAAGGGTTTAAATTCCAAGAAGAAGGGAACAGCTGTATTAAACACAGAACAGATCTCATTCTCAACACATTTGAAACTGGACGGGAGCTACAGCAAACTAAAACTATAACTCATTCCCATCCCAACTCAATTCCTGACAGAAGTGAAGTGAATAGCCCCTCAACCTTGCTCCTAGCCCCTACAGGAAAAAGTGTGCCCTACCTGGAGAGAAATATCTCTCTGTCAGTATCTAAGATCTCTTTATACAATGTCCAGTATAGAGTTTTAAAAATTAAAAATAAAAAAGGACATGCAGAGAGCAGGAAAATGTGACTTGCAATCAAGAAAATAATAGAAGCAAATATACAGATGTTTCAGAGGTTGGAATTAACTGACATATCAAAATAACTATTATAAATATATTAAATAAAATAGAGGAAAGGATGGACAAAATGGATAAAAATATGAAGAATTTAAGCAGAGAAATGGAATCTGCACAAAGTGCCAAATGAACTTGCTAGAACTATACAGTATAGGAAATTATAATTTTATGGAATGAGTCAGTGGATCCCAAGATAGCTCAAAAGAAATTATTCAAACTGAAGCATGGGTAGGAAAAGGAATTTTTTAAAAAGAAAAAGATACTGTCAAATAGTCTAACATATGTGTGATTAGAGTCCTAGAAGAAGAAGAGAGAAAGAATGGAGAAAAGAAATATTTGAAGAGATACTATCCAAGAGTTTCCCAAAGCTGATGAAAGACCACCACAGATACAAAAAGCTCAGTGAATCCCAAATAGGATAAATACAAAGAAAAAACTCCCAAGAACAGTATAGGTAACTGCTTAAGACTAAAGATAGAAGAAAGTTTTTAAAGTAGCCAAAGAAAAATGACACACCTTCAAGGGAACAATTATATGATAGGTGAAAGCCAAAAGACAATTAAATGACATCTTTTAAGTGCTGGAAAGAAGTAAAAGAAAACTGCCAACCTAGAGTTCTTTACCCAGTAAAAATATCTTTCAGAAGTGAAGGTGAAATAAAGACATTTTCAAACAAACCAAAACAGAGGGAATTTTTCATCAGCATATCTACAATATAAAAAAAAGCTAAAAGAAGTTCTTCAGCATGAAAGGAAATTATCCCAAATGGAAATGTGGAATTGTTTTAAAAAAGAACAAAGAGCTCCAGATATGGATAAATATAAAAGATTAATTCTTTGAAAACTTTTTAGACTAGAGACTAAAGCAACAAAGTGATAAAAACAATAACATGTAGTAAAGTTTATAATACAGGTAGAAGTAAAATACAAGGTAAAAGGGGGAAAAAAGACCATTATAAATAATGGAACTTTTAGAGATTTTTTACATTGTTCATTAAATGGTAAAATAGTCCTCAAAGACTGTAGTAAATTAAAGATGCGTATTATAATCTCTAGAACAATGATTTCCAAAGTATAGTCCCCAGACTAGTTGTATCCACATCACCTAGAAGCTTGTTAGAAGTGCAGTCTTGATTCTTATCCCAGATCTACAAATCAGAAACTCTCAGTGTTGAGCCCAGCAATTGGTGTTTTAAAAAAGCTTCCAGATGATTCTAATGCAAACTAAAGCTTGAGCATCTCTGTGCTAGACTTGGAAAGAGCTGAAAGGGAAATCTTCCCAATGGTAGAGCTAGTCATTCACTTGGGTGAGCATAGACCCTGCTTACCAATGCCAAATAACTACTGCTGACTTTGAATAGCTAACTTTTCAGCAACAGGGACCAACACTGAACTCCCAATATGACATCATTCCTTGGAGAAATCAACCAGCCACTTAGTAGCAAGTTGGCTACATGGATCCTCTCCATCCTGAAAAGGCCAACCATTCACCTTCAGAGGGCTAGATACATTATCTCAGGTATATGTTTGCCTTTCCTGTCTGCAGAGCCTCCGTCAGCACCACTATCAAGGGCTTCAACCATAGGCCTGAAAATCCACACAACAAGACATCCAACGAGGATACCCACTTCACCATGAAGGTGATGTGCAAGGGAGGCCATGGCTGTGGGAACCATTGATCATTTCACATACTGTATCATCCAGAATGCTGGAATGGTCTACTCTTAGGTAACAAAAGATCTTTTGTCATTTTTACCCATTCAAATGGTATATTTTGCCATGAGAATGCAAGAAGCAGAGAGTACTGATATGCAGAGCAAACAGAATGAAGTAATGACAAAGAGAGAAGCAGACGCAAGAGACTGAGTGTGTCCTGACAAATCTCTAGTTTCCAGATCTCATGTTAGCCGCAGCCCATGAGCCGTCTGTTTCCTGACAATAAATTCCCTCACACCTCATCTGCTTTTTCTGCATAAGCATGCCTGATTTGGGTTCCATTACTTGCAAGTAAAGGATATTGTCCAATACAATAAATTCTGAAGAGGCTAACTTTTCTCTTTGCATGAAAAACATCCAATAAGTAATATAGCTATCCCCAAGTGGAAAAAACCTTCTTGTATCATTTTTAGATGTAGACAGCCTGTCAGTATGTAAAAGAGACTTTATATATTACAACAAATTGGCCCCCTCCCACTCCAAGATCCTCTGACAAATATCAGAAAAGTATGATTTGGAAAATAGAATTGTTTCATGATTTCGGAAATAAACAATGATGAGTCCCCAAGTGCTCAATAACCTTCTGAAACAGGATTTGCCAGAATGTATAATATGGGGGGGGGGGGGCAGATTCTAGATTTAGAATTTGTTAGAAATCCAGAACAAAACCTTGCAATGATTTATCTTTTATTAGCTCACCCCAAGAAAGTCTAGAAGTTAAGTATCTGGGGTGTGAAATATAAGAACAAAATAGTAAATAAAGTAGCCTTTGAATGTACATTATTTTTTACTGGCTAAAATGAATATTGAAAAAAGATCTCAGAATAAATTTAGGCAACATTCTCTTTGTTTTGCTTTCCCTTGATATCACTGCCAACAATGCCCTCTAGTGGTAAATTAAGTAGGCTCTGAAGAATGGAAAAAATGAAACCTAATTAAGCAGGCCTGTTAAACTCATTGGTAAGGTTTTCCTGAAAATATGAACTTTTACACTTCCAGTTGGTAACTGAATGTTATATCTGGCAAGAAAATGAATCCTTACAAAGTATCACAGCATATACCTTAAAGCACAAGCATTTCAGAGCCAATTTTCCCCTGTGGCTTTCCTGAACATATGCCAAGCAGCACATGAAAATAGCCATCTGTAATGTCTTATGGGGGCACTTCTGGGTCACAACTTCCACTGCATACCTTAAAAGAAAGTAAAATGTACTTTTATTGAGGATGAAATCAATCTCCCAAATACTTCTGCTTTTAAACCGAATTACCTTCAAGAATTATAGCTTCAGACAACAATAATGACTCGTTACCACTTTCAAGATTGTATCTGAATTTTGAACTCATCAACCAGACAAAGTTCCTTTGCTTGAAAAATCTTCAAACTACAGCTCTCAACTGCTGGGGTAAGCCAGTCAAAACAACAGTTACAGTTACAGGAATGAAATTTCTCCAACCTGGCGCAGCAAAGAACTTCCCAAAGGAACTTCCACTGAAGGAAAAGAAAGAAGACAATGTACACTGCTCACTCTCTAATTCAAACCAGGCAATCGCTGGCTCTACTCTCTGGCTCAAGATTTCTTTTTCTCTGCATATTGTTAGCCTTTCTCTCCCCACCCAAGCCTCCTTCGCTCAGACTTTCTACCCATCCTACATTCCCTTCAGCAACTGACTGTGTGTGATTCTGAGATGCTTAGACCGTTTTGTGATAACTATATTTGCATGAGAATATTTGCTCTGAGTGACTTTGACTAAGGCATTAACCTACTACTCTGTTCTGGGATTTTATCTATTTAAATAGAAAGAAACACATCCGCAGATAGCTATGCCGTGAGTAGACAAGGGCCATTAATATTAATATTAATTCCCTTAGAAAGACTGAGATGACCACATTCTGTGAATACTAAACATTTCCTGTTTTTGCTTTGCTAACATGGAATCCAAACACTAAGTAACCTGTCTTTGAGGAACTCTTGCCTTCATCAACCTTAGACAAAATCTCATGAGGCAATCTGAACTTTAATAGCATTTTCTCCATTATCATTTCTGGTGTACCAGAAATACTTCTGCTTTTGGAGTCAAATAATGGCCTAAGTGTAAATCCCACCATTACCACTGACTTGCCTGTGTTGTTCAGCAAGTCATTTACACAACCAGTTAAGGAGTTTTGTGGGGACTCAGATAATTAGCTGACAATTTCACCTACACTTAGCACTAGGCCAAATGAAAAAAACCATCTTTAGATTCCAATATGGCAGCATATAGCACTTGTGTTTCTCCAAGTATGCCCTCTAGAATGATCTCTAACTTATTTGACCATGGTACTCTTCTTTTTTCACAAAGCATTTCAGAAAACCAGGGTATATAAAAAAAAAATCTCTTTAGGATATGGTAGGGTAGGGTATTCTTTGGAATTTTTCAAATTCAAATTGCATTCTTTTAATTTCCTCAGTTGTGCTAGCTGTATTTCAAATGCTCAATAGACACATGTGGCAATGGCTACCATATTGGACAGTGCAGAATTGATCATTCCATTATTGCAAAGCAGTCTATTGGTCTAGAGATTTCCTTATAATCTCATAATCATATTCAAACTCTAGCCCTTAAAAACCCTCAGAAAAAATAGTAACTTCACAATAGAGAAAACTGTTACAGCAACATCTTAACCAAATGACCAAAGATAACAACCCTGTAATGGTGTAAATAGACATCATGCACCTCCTGTCGTGTACATTTAAAAAAAAAAAAATCTCATGTGTGGCATTTCTGCCAATAATAGCTAACTTTAAACATTAGGAAACATCAAACACAAAAATTTAAGGCTATCCCACAAAATAACTGCTCTGTACTCTTTAAAATGTCAAGGTCATAAACAACAAAGAATGGCAAAAGAATTGTACCAGATTAAAAGAGAATAAAAAGACAAGACAACTAGGGGCGCCTGGGTGGCACAGCAGTTAAGCGTCTGCCTTCGGCTCAGGGCGTGATCCCGGCGTTATGGGATCAAGCCCCACATCAGGCTCCTCTGCTTTGAGCCTGCTTCTTCCTCTCCCACTCCCCCTGCTTGTGTTCCCTCTCTCGCTGGCTGTCTCTATCTCTGTCAAATAAATAAATAAATAAATCTTAAAAAAAAAAAAAGACAACTAAATCCAATACATGATCCTTGAATAGATCCTTTATCAGGGAAAAGAATGACTGGAAAGGAAATTATTGGGGCAACTGATGAAATTTGAATATTGACTACGGATTAGGTAATAGTATTATAAGAATGTTAGTTTCTGGATTTTGATTACAGTACAATCATATAAGAGAAAGTCCTTCATCTTAAGAAATACTACATTAAAGTATTTAAGAGCAAATAAGCACTCTCTACTTTCCAAAGAAGATGGAGAAAGCATTCCTTCCCCTGTCTCTCCTACTGAATGCAACTAAAACCCTTAGAGACCAGGTACAGAGCGGCTACCTGAAGACTTTGAAAAGGAAATGGTAGCAAGTTTATTGGGGAAGACAAACAGATCTCTGAGAACCACTGAACTGGGAGTGAGTTTCCCTTTTCTTTAAACCTGTTTTCTCCCAGCCTGGACTGCAGGGCAACCTGAAATCCAGAAGTATATACAGGTGCCTACAGAAAGCGCTCCAAGAGAAGCCTTCTGTTTCTTGACTGAGGAGCAGGAAATGGCCTATTATGGGTCAGAAAAATTGGGGGAAATCCTCTGGGTTTTTTTTCCCCCTCTCTTGTCCCAGCACCTGGCACAGAAGTAACAATAGCTGAGCAAATGCCTAAAACTCAGAAGAAAAGAAATCCTTCTCCCTGGCCAGAGGAGCCATAGATCCAAAAGTGTGAGAGAAATCCCTGGTTTTCTTTTCTGTCTGACCTCTCAGCACTTGGTCCTGTACCAGACACAGTTGCAGAACGTGCATAACCAGGGAAACTAAAGTCGTAGCTGTCAGTCAAAAGACCTGCAAGCGGATGGCTAGGGGCAGGAAAGATTCTCATGAAGAGAAGGAAGTTCAAGAAAGTGACCCTAAAACCACGTAGGAACTCCTGTGTCCATCTCCGAGCTGCACATGCATGGATCTGACCCGAAACAGCATACCGCAGGCGCTGAGCACTGCTCCACAGGGTGGGCCACCACCCGAGTCTCAGACTGCTCTTTGAAAACTGCACTGACTTTGGAATCACAGCCCACAGAAGGCAGAAGAGGGACTAGCTACCAAACCTGAACTGCTTGATTGCCCGCGAAAACCAATGAGTAAACCACCGTTCTCCATCGGGTTTAAACAAGACCTAGAGCCCTATAGCATAATATTCCAAATGTCCAGGATCAAATCCAAAGTTATTCAACATATAAAGAACCAGGAAAATCTTGACCTTTCTCAAGAGAAAAGACAATTGATCAATAGCCATAAATACAGATGTTGAAATTAGACTTTTAAAAAGCTGTTAAAATCATTTACTTATTAGCAATGCAGCTTGTATTATCCTCTTACTGTTTATCATACTTCTCCTTCAAATCAATACTCGAAGTTGTAACATTCAATGATCTTTCTATTAATGGATATACATGTTCTTGCTGCTTTTACTTAAAATCTTTTATTACTTGCTGGGGCACCTGGGTGGCTCAGTCGGCTAAACAGCCAACTCTTGATTTCAGCTCAGGTCATGATCTCAGGGTCTTAAGATGGAGCCCCACGTCAGGCTCCATGCCCAGCATGGCATCTGCCTGTCCCTCTCCCTGACCCTTCCCCCCCAGTTCACATGTGCTCTCTCTCTCAAATAAATAAGAAAAAAATCTTTTATCACTTACTAATTATTTATCGTTTCATGTCTGCTCACCTTTTTCTATGTACGTTATCCAAATATACATTCTTATTTGATTTTCCCTAAACAATTGAAATAGCCTCAGCTCTTTCCTTACCTCATCTTTCCACACTTCTGTTCATCCTACACACAATGGCTTCCTGAAGCACAGATTAGATCATATTTATTGACTACCTATGACCCAGAGTTTATGCTAACCATGGGAGACAGATGTTACAAGAGTTCAGTACCTACCTTCACAAATTCAGGTCCAGAGGAAAAGACCAACATGTAAACGTATGATTATAACACACTGAAAAACTCTTACCACAGTTTCCTTATCTATAAGATAGAAACAATAATTGTACATACTTCCCAGAGTATGGAGTGGATTTATAACGATAGCATATTTAGCATGTAGTCTGACACATAGTAATCATACAATAAACACTAACCATTAATATAATTAACTGCCAAATGCCAAGTATAGTGTTACAAGCCATGATTATTCTAATTTTCAGGAGTAGTGAATTCAAGTGAATTAAATCAATTTTTCAAGCCACCTAATGAGTCAAGGAATCTTGAACAAAGCCAAAACTCTGAAGTCTGTTTACCCAGATCTCTCATAAAGGATTATGATTTTCCAAATAAAATAAACTATGTCCTTTTAATTTTATCATCCATTTCCAACATGCTTTTGAAGATGTTTCCAAGATGAATTTCAGCAGAAGATGATTCTCATTTTCTTCTCAATCATGCAGTTTGTACAGAGCAGCACAATGACATAATCTCCACATTCTATTTTACTGTACTATGCCTCATAATTCTTGCCAGCACTCACAGCTCAGACACTTTTCTCTCTTCCAATAGTCATACATATTTATTGGCATAAAATGAAATCTCTTCTTCAACAAAATGAATTATGAATATTATATATAAAAAATAATAGCTATAATGAAAGGGCAGACAGAAAATAAGACCCAAAACTCTTAACACCCTGAGGATTTGAAAAATAAAATGACATTACGCTTTTCTGAATCCCAAACATAATCTCTGAAGTGTCCCAAAGAAAGCCTGGAGGATATGGATAAGAATCAAAAACTATCATCCATTTCCAAACATGCCCAGAAAAATATGTTCTCTCCAAGCTGCCAAGATAAATGCAAAACAGAGGTTTTATTTTTTTTCTCACATTATGGCTTTTCAGATGTGTCCCAGAATAATTTTTTAAAAAGACAGGCTGCCCTTATAAACAGGAATGTATAAGATTCTTGCAGTGCAGGAGGGGGTGAAAACAACAGAATGCAAAGACCTTGGTCCTGAAAGAACACCGCACATAACTGGCTACAGGATTCTGCACAAGGTACTGAATCATTTTGGAATGATTCAAAGCTATGGATTTAATGGATCCAAAGCTATGGATTTAATGGATTCAAAGCTATTAAAGTTAGGGGTAATGACATCTCTTCTTGCCTATCTCAGGCCGTCGTTACTAACATTAGTGACCAGCATTTGTGCAACAATCTAACAACTACCTTTTTCCTCACAAATATTATTTTATTTAGTTACTACAACAACCCTGTGAACTGGCTATTACTACTACTGCTACTACTACTACTGCTACTACTACTACTGCTACTACTACTACTGCTACTACTACTACTGCTACTACTACTGCTGCTACTACTACTACTGCTGCTACTACTACTACTACTGCTACTACCGCCATTACATTCTTTTGACATATGAGGAAGCTGAAGTTCAAAGAATTTTTAACCAAGCTGCCTAAAGTAGAGTGAGTGGTAAATTGGGAATCAACCCCCATCTCCTAACTCTGTACCTTTGCTTGACCCACTGGATTATAATTCTGTGAATGCAAGGACTTCTTATTATCATGTCCTCAGGGCTGAGCATCATCCTGGGTTCATAGTAACCACTCGGTAAATAGCTGATATACTCATTGGAACTAAGGTACCGCTGTGGGTGGTTCAGTTCACCAAAGGTCAGCCAGATAGACACTACATACTATAGGATATGATAAAATTATGAAGATAGAGAACAGACTCGTTGCTAGAAGACAGGGACCAAGAATGGGATGGTACGTAAATACAAAGTGCGCGAGGAAGTTCTTTTGTAGTGATAGAACAGTTCTGTACCTTGAATGTAGTGGTGATTACATGAATCTATGCATGGGGTAAAGTTACATAGAACTTCACACTCATGCATATACACACATCCACATAGCCCCCCCCCCAAAAAATGCAGGTTTTATGAAAAGCCAAAACTGAATTAAGTCTGTTAACAGTAGTATCAATGTATATTTCCTGGTTTTGGTCGGTACTACAGGTATATAAGATGTAGGCAAAGATGTGGAGAAAGGGGAACCCTTTTGCACTGTTGGTCAGAATGCAAACTGGTGCAGCCACTCTGGAAAACAGTATGGAGTTTCCTTAAAAAGTTAAAAATAGAGCTACCCTACGATCCAGCAATTGCACTACTAGGTACTTATCCAGAGGATACAAAAATGCTGATTTGAAGAGGCATCTGCCCCCCAATGTTTATAGCAACACTATCAACAATAGCTAAATTATAGAAAGAGCCCAAATGTCCATCAACTGATGAATGATGAATGGATAAAGAAGATGTGGTGTGTGTGTGTGTGTGTGTGTGCATGTGCACGCACGTGTGTATGTCTGTGTGTGTGTGTGTGTGTGTGTGTGTATGGTATTCCATTATATATAACAGAATATTACCCAGGCTTCAAAAAGAATGAAAGCTTTCCATTTGCAACAACATGGATGGAATGAGAGTGTATTATGCTAAGTGAAATAAGTCAGTCAGAGAAAGATAAACGCCATTTAACTCATATGTGGAATTTAAGAAACAAAACAGATGAACATAGGGGAAAAGAAGGAAGAATAGAATAAGATAAAAACAGAGTGGGAGGCAAACCATAAAAGACTCTTAACTATAGAGAACAAACTGAGGGTTGCTGGAGGGGAGAGTGGGGGGATGGGCTAAATGGGTGATGGGCACTTGTTATGATGAGCACTGGGTGTTATATGTAAGTGATGAATCATTATATTTTCCTCCTGAAAGCAATGCTACACTATATGTTAACTAACTTGAATTTAATTTAAAAAAAAAGAAAAAGTAAAACATATATCCACACAAAGACCTATTCATGACAAGTTCATAGCGGCTTTATTTTTAAAGCCAAAAACTCGAAACCATTCCAATATCCATTAATAGGAGAGTGAACTAACAAATCATAGTATATCCATAAAATGGAATAATTCAGCAATAAAATGGATGGATCTCAAAAAACATTACACTGAATAAAAGAATCCAGTCATAGAAGAGTACACACTATACAGTTCCATCTATACAAAAGGCTGGGAAAGGCAAATTTAATCTATAGTAATGAAAAGAAGATTGGTGTTTGCCTGGGACCAAGGGTTGGAGGGGCAGGAAATAGATTGGAAATGAGCACAAAAGAAACTTTTGGGTGATGGAAATGTTCTGTATCCTGATTGTGTTGATGGTTACATGGGTATGAACATCTGTCACAACTTGCACTGTACATATAAAATGTATGCAATTGGGGAGGGGTATGTTAAACTATGCTTCAAAAAAATTGATTTTTTTTAAAAAAATAGAGACTTAAAGTTCTTCCTATTTGCAAGAATAATAATGAAAGGTAAGTCAAAGGTAATAGTTTTAAATCAAAATGATTAATAGAATGATACTGCCATTAACAAAGCATGTGTCTTTCAGGAGACCCAAACTCAACAAGAGCAAAATTAAACTAAAGACCTCCTTTCATCACTATTCCCAAACTGCTCTTCCTTAGGTGTTTCTTATCTCAGTGAATGGCATCCGCAGATAGGCAAGATGGAAAAATAGCAGATGTTTTTGACATTTCTCTCTTCCTCTCACCCTCACATTCTCAAATCTGATCAGTTAACTCAATTCTGCCGATTGTATCTCCTTAATAGATTTCAGATGTGTTGACTTCTCTCCATCTGCATTATGACCACACTAGTCCAAGCTTTCATTGTCTCTCACCTGTACACTGCAAAGCCTACCAAATAGGTCTCCCTGCATTTACCCTTACCTCTGGAATTGGTCTGTACTCTTTGATGGCAAATGACAGAAATTCTACCCAAACTTGATTATTTTTTTTATTTTAATGTTTTTTATTATATTATGTTAGTCACCATACAGTACATCCCCGGTTTCCGATGTAAAGTTCGATGATTCATTAGCTGCGTATAACACCCAGTGCACCATGCAATACGTGCCCTCCTTACTACCCGTCACCAGTCTATCCCATTCCCCCATCCCTCTCCCCTCTGAGGCCCTCAGTTTGTTTCTCATAGTCCATAGTCTCTCATGCTTCATTCCCCCTTCTGATTACCCCCCCCCTTTCTTTATCCCTTTCTTCCCCTACCTATCTTCCTAGTTCTTATGTTCCATTGATGAGAGAAATCATATGATAATTGTCTTTCTCTGCTTGCCTTATTTCACTTAGCATTATCTCCTCCAGTGCCGTCCATGTTGCAAACTTGATTATTTTTTTTTAAAAAGGAAATATATTCATGGATCATATAATAAAGAGGAAGTGAATTAGGTCTGACGACCAGATCTATGGATTTGCGCAATTTATTCAGGAATTCATCTTTCTCTCCATCTCTTACTTATGCTTCCCTCTGTGTTGACTTTATTCTTAGATGCCTGTCCCCAAATGATGGATGAGTTGCTGATCTTTTCCTTGATGATCTGACCTGGTCCTTATAGATAATAGTCCCAGAGAGACAGGGGTTATCTCTTTCCTGAGAGTTTGAGCAGAAGTCCTAGAGACAATATTGATTAGTCCAACTTAAGTCATGTGCCCACCCCTGAACCAAACACTGAGGCCAAAGAACAGGGAACTCTGATTACTTATATATTAAATGGGTTATGTGCCCATCCCGTGATGGGGGATGAGGGACAGTCAATTCTACTCAAATCACATGGAAGGAGATCCCCACAAGCAAAGGGGTTCTGTTACTGGAAGTGAAGGGAAAGGGATAGTGTGCTAGATGAACAAAAATTCTATCAGAATTCACTTCCATTTTCCTCATAGCACTCAGCCATTTTACTTTCAGTAGTCTATATCCAACATGGGGCTTGAACTCATGACCCTGAGAGAAAGAGTCAGATGCTCTACTAACTAAGCCAGCCAGGTGCCCGTATTTTATTCTTTTTAAGTTAAATCTAAATCTCTGTCTTCAAATCTTTCTGCAGCTTTCTATTACACTTAGAATAAGATTTGAAATCTTCCACAAGGCTGAAAGGCCTTCATGCTCTAAGTCTACCTCACTAGACTAAATTTTATGTCACTCTCCCTTCATTCTCTATGCCCGAAACCCTAGCTGTTGCTGTCGTTGTTGTTGTTGTTGTTGTTGTTTGGATTTTGTTTGTTTGTTTGTTTAACATATCATGCTTTCTCACAATTCAGGTCCTTTCCACTGGCCATTGATTCCCCTCGACACATCCATAGTATCTCCATCAAGGAACGTCTAGTCATTTTCGGAGCTCAGCTCAGACATTCCTTCCTTAATGAAGTTTTCCTGACTCCCCAGATTAGGACAGATTTCCTCAGTTAAACTCACTCATGGCCCCTAAGCATCTCCTTTATGGCATGCGTCTCAATTGTAATTGCATAGTCATTAAGATAATTATTGCCTACTCTCTGATCTCTCCTGTTAGAATGTATCGGAGCTGAGACTTATTAAGTCATAGTCCACTATTATAGTCCTAGCACCTAACCCAGTGCCCAGAAGAAAGCAAGCACTCATTTTTTTCCTCAGTAAATGAAGAAATTTTGTGAGGAACCAGAGGAAGCTAATAACTTTGGTTTTAGGCAGACTGAATCTGAAATCATGACAAGGCAAGAAGTTAGAAAATTCATAATAAATAATTGTAAATATAAAAATTCCATGGTGAATAGAGTCCAATATTCCATGGGAATGATGTCTTTTGATCAAAATGTCAAAAATGTATGTTGCTTCCCCAAATGAAGATTTATTGTGAATTGATGAATTTGGGAGTATAAAAGCCCTAGTCCATTCTGCAAGTATTTACTCTCTATACAACTAGTGCTTTACTTACAAGCTCATCCCAAACTGTAGTGCCAACCACAGCAGAAAAGGAAGGAAAAATATGGCATACAGAAATCTGAGGTAATTTTAGTTTTATTTACACAAGCCATTCACCTTAGAAACTGAAGTCAGATTTAGAGATTCAAACAACCCCTGTAATGAGTACATTTTCTACCATCCTTTCCCTTGGTAAACAGCTTTTAGAGACACTAACAGCACAGAATATCTTTCTGAGAAGAGCCCAATGTTCTGCTCTTTTTTAACATCCTCTTCTCCTCCAGACACACTCTCTGCTAAACACAAGGTTTTGCTTGTTTGGGGTTATTCTGAGCCTGAAGAGTACTTCTCAAAAGTGTAGTCTAAAGGGTGTTTCTGTATTTTCCTTCCTGAGGTGTGTGCAAGGGAAAAAAAAAAAAAAACCTGCCACAGCTACACTCCCATTCAAAACAGTCCAACAATCATTTTTCTTAATATTTAACAGTGAGTAGCTAGAGTCCTAGAACAGCGCTTTAATAAAGAAAAATGAGACCAATATTTTCAAAAAGCAATGCTGGTTATAAAATATAGATATTTGGCTAATTTTTGGAAATATTAAATGACTAAACTTAAAGGAAAAAATGATGGGGAGGAGAAAAAAGCACAAGAGAAAGGAAACAGCTGTGCTTTAGTTTTACTTCAAAGTTCAGTGAAACCCTTACTAAATTTATAGTTTATGTTGTCAGCAGCAAATGAAAAAAACCTTAAGACAAGGAAAGAGAAGCAGATGAGAAACCCTTAGAAGAGAGGGGTTGGGCTGGGAGGAAAGGAAAGGAAAGATGTGAGGCCTTCTTTGAAGCTGAGTTTGGATTTAAACATCTTTTTGTAGCTTCTCCTCCAAGAATTTTCTCCATACGCAAGCCACATGTGTTGCCTACATTTCCAAAGAGCAACAGGGGAATAAAGATTTAGCATGAGCTGAGAAATAGGTGAGTTTCCCAGCCACTTGTCCACTCGCCTTCTCCATGTTGAACTGTCCTCTTCCTCTTTTGGCTGAACAGAGACAGTGGGGAGCTCACATGTGCCTGAAGGGTGGACAACCACCATAAGCACATTGTATCGTGTATGGCCTAAAGGTTCAGCAACGCAGGGAAGGCAGGAAGTACCACACTCATCAGGCCAGCACAGGACTAGAGGTTCTGTCCATCTCATTGTTAAGTGAGCTTTTTCCAAACCCTTCCTTTTTCTGCTTATTGATGCTTAAAATCCCAGACTTAAAAAGTAAATCTTATGAAAGAAAAGGCACATTTAGTTAAATCATTAAAATTGTGTAGATCATTGACACTGCAGTCTTATTCAGCAAGCAAGTTCTGACATGTGTGTGAGGATAGGGAAGGAAGGAGTGAGGAGGGAGGACTTGTGAAGGGCCAAGAAAAGGGGCATAGGAGATCAGGCTAGGAGAAGGAGTCCGAGGTCTGGGTCCCACCAAGGTGTGGCTATTCTCTAAGATGTCAATGTTACAGATAAACAAACCCCATTCACACATAAGTAAAACGCGTGGGTGGTACAATAATTGCTATATAAGGAAGAGGCTTCCTATGGAACCCGCGATTATAGCCCCAAACCCCCAAAGATGAAATTTCTTCTGCTTTCACCCATTACAATAATGCTAATGGGGTATTTTGGAAGCTTATCACATATTCTATACATACTTCTATGGCTGCATTATATGCCCCTGACATTCATATGTGGAAGCCTTAACCCCCAGTGTGATGGTATTTGGAAATGGAACCTTTGGGAGGTAATTAGGGTTAGATGAGGTCATGAGGGTAAGGTCTGAATCTGCTAGGATTAGTGTTCTTTAAAAAGAGATATCAGAGAGCTTGCGGCCTCTCTTTCTACTGTGACAACACAGCAGGAAGGCAGCTATCTGAAAGCCAGGAAGAGGGCCTCTCCAGGAACCAAACTGGCTGGCACCTTGACTTTGGATTTCCCAGCGTCCGGGACTGTGAGAATTCGATTTCTGTGGCTTAAGTCTCCCATTCTGTGCTATTTTGTTACGGCGGCCCAGCTGACTAATACAGATTTTGGTACCAAGATGTGGGAGGCTTCTGTAAGACCTAAAAATGTGGAAGCAGCTTTGGAACTGCCTAACAGGTGGAGCTAGAAGCGTTTTGAAGTACATGCTAAAAACATGGACATTAAAGACAATTCTGATGGCAGCCGAGAAAGAAAAGAGGAGAGCAAGAGAGAAAGCGTCCATATTCTTAGAGAATACATAACTAACAGTGAACAGAATTTTGATAGAAATGTGGACATTAAAGTTCATTCTGGTAAGGTCTTAGATGGAATGAGGAACAGCTTCCTTACTGAGGAACTGCAGGAAAAGAGACCCTTGTTAAAACGGGGCAAAAATTTGGCTGAATCGTGTTTTGTGTTTTGTAGGATGAAGAACTTTTAAGCAATGAAACTGAATATTTAGCCAAGGAGGTTTATAAACAAAGTATTCAAGGAGCAACTTGGTTCTCCTGATTGCTTATAGTAAAATGCAAAAGGAAGGAGATGAATTGAAGAAGGAATTTTTAAACAAGAATATGGCGCTTTAGAAAATTCAGTCTATCCATATTGCAAAAAAAAAAAAAGAGAGAGAGAGAGAGAGAGAACAGTTCTGAACAGAACCTAAGGGTGTGGCTGAACAACCATTAGATAAAAAGATCATGGGTGTGACTCATGGATTTAATCAGCCATCTCAGCAGAAGCCAGGAATCAAAACGGGATTTTACGGCCCAAACATTGGCAGCAGGGACTAATGGGGACAGAAAAAACAAGACAGAATGAAGGAAGGCTGTCAGACTTCCTAGATCCTATAGAACCAGGCCATAGAGCTATTCAGCTAAGAATGTGTGCTGGTCTTCAAGGAAAGGGAAGAATAACCCCAAAGGCACTTCAAAGATCATTAGGACTACTTCCTCTCTTCCAAAGGGCGAGTCCATCACTTTGGTTACAATAGGCCAGATGGCCTCTGCCTGAAGTCTTAGGGGTGGGGCTACGCTGCAGAGCCACAGGGGGCTTGGGGCTCCCTAGAGCCTTGAGAGCCAGCCTTGCCCAGCAGAGCTTTAGGGGTGGGACCACCATGTCAGTGGGTCCAAAATGTAGGACCCTGCCCCTGTGGGTCTGGAAGGTGGGCATTCAGCAAAAGAGATTAAGATTTTATGGAATTTGCCAAGCTAGGCTTTTGACTTGCTTGGCATGCCTCACCTCTTCTTTCTTTCCTATTTCTCTTTTGGAATGGGAATGTCTATCTTATGCCTCTCCCACCATTGTATTTTGGAAGAACATGATTTGTCTGATTTCACAGGTTTACAGTAAGAGAGGGATTTTAAATGATACTTAAATGACTTTGGACCTTAGACTTTAGAGTGGATGCTGGAATGAGTTAAGACTTGGGGCTAATTGGATAGAATGACTGTATTTTGCATGAAATAAAGACATGAATTTTGGGGGGCCAGAAGCACAATGCTATGGACTAAATTTTGTTCCTCCAAAATTCGTATGTTGAAGCCCTAATCCCCAGTATGATGATATTTGAAGATGGGACCTTTGGGAGATAATTAGGGTTAGATGAGGCTAATTTGTCAGGATTAATGTCCTTATCAGAAGAGACACCAGAGAACTCCCTGCCTTTATCTTGACCATGTGAAGACACAGCCAGAAGGCAGCCATCTGCAGACCAAGACAATTCTTCATCAGGAACTGAATCTGCCAGCACCTTGATTTTGGACTTTCCAGCCTCCAGAACTGTGAAAATTAGAATTCTATTGTTTAAGTACCCAGTCTGTGATATTTTTGTTATGTCAGCCCAAGAAGACTAACACACATATTAATATGTATTATATACACATACTATGATTCATAAATTGCCTCCATCCGACAGAAATAATAAGAATGTGTATAAGAATGTTCATTGCAGGAGCGCCTGAGTGGCTCAGTGGTTAAGCCGTCTGCCTTCAGCTCAGGTCGTGATCCCTGCATTCTGGGATCGAGCCCCACATTAGGCTCCTCTGCTGGAAGCCTGCTTCTTCCTCTCCCACTCCCCCTGCTTGTGTTCCCTCGCTCACTGGCTGTCTCTCTGTCAGATAAATAAATAAAATCTTAAAAAAAAAAAAAAAAGAATGTTCATCGCAGCAGTTTATAATAGGAAAAGAAAAGGAACATTGTATTAGTTTCTAGAGCTGCTGTAACAAAGTACCACACACTTAGCTTAAAGAACAGAAATGTATTACCTCACAGTTCTGGAAGTTCTAAGTCTGATATCAAGGTATGAGCAGGACCATGCTTTCCTCCGAAAACTGTAAGGGAATCCTTCGACTATTCCTAACTTCTGGTGGTTTGCTGGCAATCACTGGCATTCCTGGTTTGTATTCCAATCCTTCATCTTCACATGGTAGTCTCCCTGTGTCTTCATATCGTCTTCCCTCTGTACATGTGTCTCTGTCCACATTTCCTCGTTTGATAAGGACGCTATTGATGTTGGATTAGGACCATCCCAATAACCTCATTTAAATTTGATTACCTCTGTAAAGATCCTATTTCCAAATAAGGTCACATTCTAAGGTTCCAGTGGTTGGGATTTCCACATATCTTCTGGTTGGGGGGAGGACACCACTCAACTCATAACAAACTAAAAAGTCCATCAATAGCGGAAATGGAATTCTACATCCCTATAATGGACCACTCTATAGTCATAAAAAAGAGAGGAAGATATAATAACATAGAAATATATACTGTCTGGAATGTATTATCAAGTGGAAAAGGTGAGCATTTCAGACCTATATGTATAACATAGTCTAAAAGGCCACAGAATGCTCATCTCAAATCTGGATTTTGTTCTAACACACCATTTGGAACAAAGCTTACCAAAATGTTTATTGGTGGTTAAATCTGGGGAAAGGATGAGATTGGAGGGCAAAGGAGATGCTTTCACTTTTTTAAATTATACTTTTTGTTTTGAGATCATTGTAGACTCACATGCGTTTTATGTGATACAGAGAGGTCCTATACTCTACCCAGGTTTCCCCTCTCGTAACATCTCAAAAAAAAAATTGTACTATATCACGACATGATATCTATCAATACAGTGGAGATACAGAGTATTTCCATCACCGTAAGGATCCCTCAAGTTGTCCTTTTATAGCCACATCTATTTCTCTCCCACCCCCATATCCTCCTCAACCCCTGGCAAACACTAATCTTTTTTCCATTTCTATAATTTTTTTGTCATTTCAAAAATATTTTATAAATGGAATCCAACAGTAAGTAACCATTGGGGTACAGCTTCATTTCACTCATGTAATTCTTTGGATTTTCATCCAGGCTATTGCATGTATCAGTAGTTCACGCTTTTCAGTTCTGAGTAGTATTTCATGCCACGGAGATTCCACAGTTTGTTTAACTACTCACCTGTGGAAAGATATCTTTGAATATTTTCCAGTTTGGGACTGTTACAAATAAAGCTACTATACACATTTGTCTACAGGTTTTTGTGTGAATATAATTTCTTGTTCTCTGGAATAAATGTCCACAACTACAATATATGGGTCATATAGTCATTGCACGTTTAGTTTTTTAAAACACTGCCACATTGTTTTCCAGGGTAACTATATCATTTTATATTTCCACCAACAACACATGAGTAATCCGGATACTTGGCATTTTCTCAAGTATTTGGCATTTTCTATTTTTTTATTCCAACCATTCTGATAGGTGTGTAATAATATATCATTGTGGCTTTAGTTTGCATTTCCATAATGGCAGAAGATGTTGACCATTTTTTAATGTGCTTATTTATTATCTGTATGTCCTCTTCAGGGATATCTCTCTTCATATCTTATTGGAGTGTTTGTTTTTTGACTGTTGAAGCTTTGGTGTTCTCTGTATCTTCTAGATAATAATCCTTTTTTTAAACATATGTTTGGCAAATATTGTCTCACACCCTGCAACTTGTCTTTTCACTTTCTTTAACGAGGTCTTTTGTAGGGGCGCCTGGATGCCTCAGCCAGTTAAATGACTGACTCTTGATTTCAGCTTGGGTCATGATCTCAGGGTCTTGAGATCAAGCCCCACATTGGGCTACGTGCTGGGCATGGAGCCTGCTTGAGATTTTCTCTCTCCCTCTGCCCCTTCCCCACCCCCACTCACTCATGTGTCCACTCTCTCTCTCAAAAAAAATTTTTTTAAAAAACCAGGTCTTTTGCAGAGCAAAAGTTTTTCATCTTAATGCGATCCATTTTATCAACTTTTCTTTTTATAAATTTTACTTTGGGTTTCAAGCCTAAGAACTCTTTGCCTAACCAAAGAGTTAAGAGCTAAGAGCTCTTAAAATAGAAGTATTTTTTCCTGAAAAGCTTTATAGTTTAACATTTGACATTTACTTTGCGGTCCATTTTGAGGTAATCTATGTATAAGGTGTGAGACTTATCAAGGCTCTTTCTTTTTTTTTTTTAACCTCTGGATGTCCAATTGTTCAGTACCATTTGTTGAGAAGACTATCTTTCCTTAATCCAATTGCTTTTTCACCTTTGTTAAAAATCAGTGAAGCAATTTCTAGTTTTCTTTTTCTGTTCCTTTGACCTATGTATCTATCCCTCCACAGAGTCTTGATTACTGTAGGTGTGTAATAAGTTTCAAAATCAGGTAGACTGATTTCTCCCACTTTATTCTTCTTTTTCAAAATTGTTTCAGCTGTTATTATTCCTTTGCCTTTCCATATAAATTTTAGAACAATTTTGTACCAATCTTTAAGAATTCATTAGGAATTTTTATATGAATTGTTTTAAATCTACTTATTAATTTAGGGAGAATTGATACCTCCACTATGTTAGATCTTCCAAACCATGATCTCAGAAGGTCTCTCCATTTGGATCTTTTCTTTCATCAGCATTGTGTAGGATATAAGATAAACATTAAAAAATAAATTGGATTTTTATATACTAGCGATGTTTGTATGTTTTTCTTATATCTTGCGACATTGCTAAGCTCACTTTCTAGTTTTAGAGTTGTTTTGTAGATTCCTTGGGATTTTATATGTAGATAGTCATGTCATCTACAAACAGGGACAGTTTTATTTCTTTTTGTCTAATCTGTATGCCTTTTATTTCCTTTTCTTGCCTTATTGCACTCTTTAGAACTTCTAGTACTATGTTAGATAAGAGTGGTAACACTAGACATCTTTGCCTTTTTCCGCATCTTACAGAGGAAAACATTTAGTCTTCCACTATTAAGTACAATGTTAGCTGTAGGCTTTGTATAGATGTTTGTAATCAAAGAGAGGACATTCCTCTCTCTACCCATTTTTCTGAGTTTGTGGGTGTGTGTGTGTGTCATGAATAGGTTGTGAATTTTGCAAAAATGCTTTTCTGCATTGAATGATATAATGATGTAATTTTCTTTTTTACCATGTTAAAATTGTGGCTGGTATTGATTGACTTTTCAATATTGAACCAGCCTTGCTTCCCTAGCATAAATCCACTTGGTCATGGTATATAATTGCTTTCATATATTGCTGAATTCTATTGGCTAATATTTTAAGGATTTTGCTTTTATATTCATGAGGGTCATTGGTCTGTACTTTTCATTTTTGTGTGTGTCACTTGGCCTGGGTTTGGTGTTAAGGTGATACTAGCTTCATAAAATGAATTGGGAGGTATTTTCTCCTCTTCTATTTTTTTTTTTTTTTTTGGAAGAAGCATATAACTTGTGTTAATTTTTTGTTTTTGAAAATTTGATAGAATTCTCCAATGAAACTATCTGAGCCTGGACATATCTTTGTTGGGAACTTTTCAATTGTGAATTTTCCTAAAATTTTAGGGCTATTCAAATTATTTCATTTTGGGTGAGTTATGGCAGTTTGCGTTTTTCAAGAAACTGGTCCATTCCTTGTAAGTTATCAACTTCAAGTGTGTAGAGTTGCTTGTAGTATTTCCTTTTCCTTTTAATGTCTGCAGGTTCTGTAATTATAGTCCCTGTTTTATTCCTGATGTTGGTAATTTGTGTCTTTTCTCTTTTTTCTTTATCAGTCTTGCTGGAGGTTTATCAATTTTATTGGTTTTTTCATTGATTTTCTCTCTCTCCCTCTCTCTCTCTTTTTGTTTGTTTTCAATTTCATGGATTTCTTCTCTTTAGTATTTCTTTCCTACTACTTGCATTGGCTTTATTTTGCTCTTCTTTTTCTAGATGCTTGAGGTGAGAGCTGAGATTATTGATTTGATTTTTTTTCCCTTTCTAATGTATGCATTTAGCTATATATTTCCCCCTCAGCTCTGCTTTAGCTTTTCTCTACAAATTTTGATATGTTTTATTTTCAGCAGTGGGGGTCCCTCTGTTACTTCTGGGCACGGGTGGGAGTTCCAACTCCTCAAGTGATCTCCAATATCATCACAGCCTGTGGTCTTATTATTATCGTGTGATGATGAAAGTCCTGACTCTGTAATAGGTCTTCCTAACACTAACCCGGTGGAAAGGGGTAGGGGAGCCCCTTTACGTCCAGGAAGGAGTTCCATTGACACTGCAAGGGGCAGGGAAGATACCTTATCACCAACAAGCAAGGATAAAAGTCACAGCTTTGTGGGTCTAGAAAGCTCGACTCAGCACTCAGCCTTTGTTGGCATAAATAAAGTAGTGTTTAGTTCCAGTAGAGTGGTTATTGTCCAAAAATTTGTCTTCCTAGGCTATCCCTTTCCTGATCCTTTGGCTGGCGAAAACACCCAAAAGCCTTTTGTCAAGGTTGTTTTGGTTTTTGTGTTTTTGTTGATATTCACTGTTCCTGGGTTGCCAGTTTTTTCAATTCCAAGTCTAAGATATATGAAGCAAAAAGCAAACCCAGAATACTCGCCACTATGTTGTTCCTTGGGCTTTAAGTCCTCTAGTAAGCCTGCCTTCTTATCTCTACCTTTCACATCCTTCTTATGTTTGTTTTATATATAATATCCAAGGATTTCAATTATACATAGTGGGAGAAAGAGGGAAAAGGATGTCTATGACATCTTCCTAAATGTAGAAGTTGCCTTTTTACTTTCTACCTTATATATAATAATTATTCTTTTGTACACAAACAAGCAATTTTTGACAAGGTGCCAAACTACACAATGAGGAAAGGACTGTCTATTTTACAAATGGTGCTGGGAAAACTGGATATCTGCGAGCAAAAGAATAAACTTGGACAATTACATCATATATAAAAGTGACCTCTAAATGGATTAAAGACCTAAATGTAAGATCTAAAAAAATACTTAGAAAAAAAGATAAGAGAAAATCTTCACCACATTGGACGTGACAATTATTTCTTCAGATATGATACTAAAAGTATCAGCAACAGATGCAAAAAAAATAGATAAACGGGACTACAGCAAACTTAAAAACTTCTTCACACAAAGCCATAATAATTGCTCACCCTCACTCCCAGCCTTCCTGAGGCCTGAGATGCTGGGGGTGTGAGAGGCTATTCTGGCATCTGGCCACTCTGCCCTCCCACCCCAACAGCAACATGACAAGGAGTGCCCGAGCTGCAGGAAGTGGCCCTCCCTGCCCTGCCTTAAGCCCTTCTGTTTTTGTGTCTGGTACTGAAGATTCCGGGCTGGGGGTGGATAGGAGGAGGAGGACAGGGAGGCAATTAAGGAGGTTTCTAAGGATAAAGGAGGGCCCCATTTGGCCAGACTTGCCCTATAGAAGTGAGGAGTCCTGGTTGGTGTTGGATTAGTTCCCTGGTGGCCCCAGGCACCGGACAAGGCAGGAGATTGGTGTAGGAGGGGTGCCCTCTGTTCCTTAGCCATTCTGGGAAACGTTACACAATCATCTGTCAATAAAAATATAATTCAGATAACATGCCATCTTCCACCTTCACTCTAATTTAACATGTATTCAGAAGGTGTGCACAATGATTTAATTGACAAATTCTTATCCTAAATAGCTCAAAAATTGTGTCATCATTAGAGTTATTCATTTTATCAGTACTTATCTGTAGTAAATGATCTTTGGTTGGTTCCAAAAATCATGACACAACATTTTCAAAGGGTTTTCTCTATCATTTTTGCCTAAGCCACAGCACAATTATTAAAAAGCACTTAAATAATCTGATTGAAGATTTAATTAAGTGCTTGGTTTCTTAAATGAGTTTTGGAGATGTGCCAGGGCTTTAAATTAGTGCTTCAGACTGAGCTATCACTTGCTTTTAAAGACTGTATAAATTCGAGCACATTGCAGGCATTTGAAAACCAGTGGAACGATTTGTTCTACCATTAAGTAAATCTGAATGTGGGATTCTCCTGTCACAAATTGTGTGATTATATTTAGAATCAGTTCTTCTGAATATCCAATAGTTACTTAAAATAAGCAAACACAGGCTTAGCTCTGTAACCTTGGCCAAGAGACTTAAGCTAAAAAAGATGCAGTTTTCTCTTTAAAATAGGAAGAATAGGGTCATCTGGCTGGCTCAGTAAGTAGAGCATGTGACTCTTGATGTCAGGGTTGTGAGTTCAAGCCCCACAGTGGTTGTAAAGCTTACTTTAAAAATACATAAATAAATAAAATAGGAATAATAACTTCATATTACTCTGTCCCCCACTCTGTGTGTCTCACAGAGTGCAAGTACATATAATATTGTGGACAGAAAGTTTCCTTCCCTTCCCTACTTCTGTTTTAAGGTATCACTGAACAATCAAGAATCAGAGACTGATTTCCTCAAGGATATTTATCTATAAAGGTAAAAATAGTAACATTTCTTGGAAAAACACAGGAAACACACCATAACCACGTGATCAAGGGTAAGATCACCAGTTAAAGACATATTGATATTATGTGTCCCCTGAAATGATACACAGAGAAAAACACAAGATCACTTCTGGGGTATTCATGACAAAAATGCAGAATCTCCATCTAATCTTGAGAAAATATCAAACAAACCCCAAATAAGAGACATTCTCCAAAATAACTTACTAGTACTTGTCAGTGGTGTCAAGGTCATTAAAGACAAGGAAAGAAGGAAGAATTGTCACAGATTGAAGAAAACTAAGGAAACAACTAAATTTGATATGGAATCCTAGAATTTAAAAAAGGGCGTTAGAGAAAGAACTGGTGCAGTTTGAATAGGTTTAGCTAATAGTATTATGGTAATGGTAGTTTCCTAGTTTTGATGATTATACAATGGTTATATGAATTATTAACATTAGGGGAAACCAGGTGAGGGGTATATAGGAGCTCCCTATCTTCTATTTGCAACTTTTGTAGTTTAAAATGATTCCCAATAAAAAGTTTAAAAGGAAGTATCAGAAAACAAATTCTTAACTTTTTTTAAAAAAGATTTTATTTATTTATTTGACAGAGGGAGACAGTGAGAGCGAGAACACAAGCAGGGGAAGCGGGAGAGGGAGAAGCAGGCTCCCCGCCAAGCAGGGAGCCTGACATGGGGCTTGATCCCAGGACCCTGGGATCATGACCTGAGCCAAAGGCAGACGCTTAACTGACTGAGCCACCCAGGCTCCCTTAACTTTCTTTTTGAATAGAAAAGGAGGAAATGAGATCCCAATTGCTATTGATTGAATTGTGTCCTCCCAAAATTCATATATTCAAGTCATAACCCTCAATGTGAGGATATTTGGAGACAGGGTCTTTAAGGAGTAATTAGAGTTAGATGAGGTCATGAGGGTGAGGCCCTAATCTAATAGGATTAGTCCTTATAAGAAGAGGAAGCTCTCTCTCTGCCATTCTCCTTCCCTCTCTCTCTTTCCTCACTGCCCCCACCTGAAGCATGCACAAAAAAGAGGTCATGTGAGCATGCAGCAAGATGGCAGCCTTCTACAAGCAGAAGGAGAGCTTTCCCCGGAGCCTGACCATACTAGCATCCTCATCCGGCACTTCTACCCTCCAGAACTGTGAGAAAATAAATCCCTGTTGTTTAAACCACTGAGTCTATGGTATGTTGTTAGGACAGGCCAAGCTGACTAATCGGTGATTTACAGACCAAAGTGTCTCTCACTATAGTTCAGCTCTAAAACCATGTTCTATAGATCTCAGGTCTCTCCTAAGGTTTTTGTCCCTCTCCTAAGGTTTTTATTGGCTGCAGTTTTGTTCCTACTAAATAAAGGAGACTTAATGGGCTCTAACTTACCACTCCCAGGTCAGTTCTTAATAAACGGACTTTTTTCTCAATTTTTTCCAGATCTATTCTCTGTCCTGCTCTGTGCCCCAGAAGAATAACCTCTGTGGTAGGAAACTCTTCACCCCACCTCAGTCTCTTGCCCTTTTGCTTTTAGTGGGCAGTGTTGATTGCTCCTGCTTATGTGTCACCTCACCCCCTCTGGTTGTGGCTGGTCCTTCAACAATGGTACCTCTTGTTAGATGTCATGTCCAAGATCACTCTCATCAGCTCCGATAACACCCTTCCCTCTCCTGCCCTTCAGATTTATGAAGGTAACGTCTTTCCGCTGTTACTAATCCCTGGTGCCTGAACATCTCTTGTTGAGTCCCTTAAACCCTAAGCCATTCACATCTCTGTCAACAATCATTTTAATAAACACTACTTCTCTAAAAATTCTACAGTTATGTAAGATGGGTAAGTTCTGAAGATCTAATGTATAGCGTGGTATCTATAGTTAATAATACTCTATTACATGGTTGAAATTTGCTAGGAAAACTGATCTTAAATGTTCTCACCACAGACACGCACACACAAATCATGACTATGTCAGGTGATGGATATGCTAATTGGCTTGATTCTGGCAGTCATTTCACAATATATACATATATCAAACCATCACACTGTGTACCCTAAATAGATACAATTTTTATTTGTCAATTATACCTCAATAAAGCTGGGGGGAAACAATCCCAGCTGAGTATGCTGCCCCTTTTCTGTCAGAATTCTAACTAATACAGATATGTTACTCAAAATCACTGGGGATTTTTAATATGCTCTTTCTTTTTTCTTCCTTTTTTCTTTTTTTTTTTTTTTTTGTCCCCCTCTAAAGAGTCTCGATTACTCTTAACACTTCTGAATTCAAGTCACATAAAACAATATCATGAATTGCACTCACTACACTAAAAAAACATCATTTATTGTTATCACTATATAGTTGTTTTGAGATGCTCTTTTATGGAAATTTGAAACTTCTCCTACTCTAAACACATTTCCCTAAAGCCCTTTAGGAGAAATATCCTGTTCTAGTGCCAATCTCAGCTCTAAAACACAGGAAAAATTAAAATGTCTACTGAATAACCTAAATGGAGAGGCAGTATAGCCTGATGGTTCACAATACAGACTGATTATTTTCTCTGTGTCTCAGTTTCTTCATCTGTCAAGTAGACAACGGTAGCACCTACCTCAATGAGGACCAAATGAGATAGTCTAAGGTGAGCTCTTAGCATAATGCCTTACACACAGCGTATGCTCATTTTTGTTATTATTTTTATTAAATAGGCATGTTTTTACCCATTTTTGATAAGGTATAATCCAAGAGGAGGCAATATTCAGCCTAAAGTATTATTGAATTATTTACCCAAAGATTTCAAGATCATGTCTTCCCCTGACTTAGTTCACTTAGGATAATGCTCTCGGGGTTCATTCATATTGTCGCAAATGGCGCCCTTCTTTTTTGTCTGCATAATAGTCCACTGTATATATACACCATATTTTCTTTATCCGTTCATTCATTGTGGGACACTTCAGTTGTTTCCATGTTTTGGCTATTATGAATAATGCTGCAGTAAACATGAGGGTACAGGTAACTCGTTTTTTTAAGATTTTATTTATTAGAGAAAGTGAGCGAGAGAGAGAGAGAGAGCAAGAGAGAGAAGGAGCAGGAGGAGGGGCAGAAGCAGGCTCCCCGCTGAGCCGGGGGCCCCACACGGGGCTTGATCTCTGGACTCCAGGATCGTGACCTGAGCCATAGACATATGCTTTACTGGCTGAGCCACCTAGGCGCACTGAGGGTACAGATAACTCTTAAAGACAGTGATTCATTTCATTCAGATATATACCCGGGAGTAGAACTGCTGGATCATATGGTAGTTCTATTGTTACACGAGATTTTTTTATAAGATTAAGTTCTGGGGATCTCTCATATATCAAGATGACTATGGTGAACGATACTTATTGTGTACTTGAAAATTGCTAGGACAGTAGATTTTTAATGTTCTCAGCACATACCTACACAAATGACAACTACGTGAGGTGATGGGTGTGTTAACTCACCTTAATGTGGTAATCGTTTCACAACACACACACACACACACACACACACACATATAACCAAAATAGCACATTGTACAGCTTATTTATGTACAGTTTTATTTGTCAATTATGTCTCAAGAATGCTGGAAAAACAAAACAGAAATAAAAAGATTTGGTAGAGGGGCGCCTGGGTAGCTCAGTTGGTTAGGCGACTGTCTCTGGCTCAGATCATAATCCTGGAGTCCCAGCATTGAGTCCTGCATCGGGCTCCCTGCTCAGCAGGGAGTCGTCTTCTCTCTCTGACCCTCCCCCATCTCATGTTCTCTCTCTCTCATTCTCTCTCTCTCAAATAAATAAATAAAATCTTTAAAAAAAGATTCGGTAGAGCACACTGGCAGAATACACAAGTGAGTCAATTACTTGGAAAATAGGAAGCAGAGAGAAACATTTTTTCTCCTCAGAACCCCTCTGTGCCCTTCCTTAACATGGGTAAACATCCACTAGAGCCTGGATATGATATGAAGAGTCTTTAGAGCTCCTTGTTCCACAAAGAGAAAGGAGTAGCTACTCAGTTGTTTGGAGAAAATCCAACCACAATTCCTGTTTGGGTAGGGGAGTGGAGATGGCAGGACAATCTAAAAAAAAGTACTGATGACTTTTCTTTTCTGAAATTATCCTAGCTCAGGAATGAAAGGGAAGTTGTTCAAGACCTCCATTTTAATTTTTGATGACCCGATTTTCAGATATTTATGGTAAAAAATATATACTTGTTTTCACCTTCATATTATTATAAAAGGACTACGTACCTGTAATACATTTTAAAATCCTGAAGTGCATGAAGTACCAAAAATGATAGTTGCCCTCTCAACACATACTTTTAAATTCAGAAATCTCTCTTCTACTTCCAACTTTTATCCTCAGGAGTATTTGAAGCACAAATGAAAATATGAACAAGGGGAATTGGGATATGCATTTCTTTAAACATAAATTAACTTACAAGGCTAAGTTAAAAACTATCCAAAATAAATGAAGATTTAATTTTTATTCATGCAACAAATACGTGTTTCCATCAGTCTTGGTCTAAGTGGAATCTGGCTGCTCCTGAGAACGTGTCTGCCCGAACGTTCTCTCACCTTCCTAGCCTTTGACCTAAATTTATATAAATTGCCCTTTTCAAGTCATTTCTTTTGTTCCTGAAAAACTCCAGCTTTTATGAAGTTATCCTATGCAATGTAATGAGTGCGTACCCCTCCCCATGGTATCATCTACAATCTCTTAAGTTGCTTCACAGGGACTGAGGCACAGAGCTCACGGTCTTCTTGTCCACCCTGCCCCAGTCACCATTCCCAATGACTGCAACACCCAGGTGCTATCCCATTCAACATCAAGCCTGCTCAGAAACCTGGCCTCCTCTCCAGGAATCCTTTCGTCTTCCACGTAATCTTCTATGTTACCAATCATTATACCACCTCCCAAAAAGTTATCCTCCCTAGAGCCTTTACTTAGACCCCATATCAAAAATTCTTTGGCCTCACTGAAAACTTTGATCTCTTGACCCTGCACCTTTTCCACTGTGTAGCACCCACTGCATGGCTTCACTTCCCCCTCTCCACTTATTGTGTATTTCTCTCCAATAAAATGTAAGTTCCCTGAGGACAAAAACCCACTTTTCACTCTTAATATCTAGTGTCCAGGACAGAACCGTGCCTGGTACAAAGAAAGTACTCAATAAACATTCAATACATACGTGAGCGCCTCCTATGGCCCAGGCATTTGGCAAGGACAAGGAAACAAAAAGAGTTTCTCCCTTCAAGAAGTTTAAACAAATGTATTTTATGCACATGTAATAGCACGTTCATTACAAATTTCAACTATTTTTACTTGAACCAACTATCTGTGCCTAGCTGATTTTGAAAATAATTTTACATTTCATTATTCCAATGTTCTTATTACACATTGTGAAGTCTCTTACCGGCAAGAAAATCTTTTAGCGTTCCAAACATATCTTTTAGGTGTAATAACTAATAGCATAAGGCATTTAAAACTCTAAAAATAATTAGCTCTTTTTAAAATCTATCTGATACAAATAATCTATCAATGCTAAAAACACTAGAAAATGATGATGTTGGCAATACACAAAAAATGGGACTGTATCCAGGTGTCGGGCATTTCATCCTATTCCCACCTCTGGCCCCAATCAGAGTCCAAATGGCACCATTGTGCAAAACAGAACATTCCCCTACTCAAGACACATTTTTCCATCTCCTGGGAAAATGTTGTAACAACTATATAAATCCAGGATGACTACAGTATGAATGGCTCTCACCGACGTTGTACAGTTCTGCAGTTAAAACGGTATCGGTTCAAACCATTAGTTCTGAAACTTACTGGATCGTGGAACCTTTCTTCTTTCTTTATGTCATTCATACATATCATATGGAACTAACTTCTCTGACATAATTCGGAAAGTACTGCTCTATCATACTATAAAAATGGTTAGTATTGAGCCTATGACTTTCATTTTTAATTTTACATATATTGCAATATTCTCTTCAGTCTGAAGGCCAGCTCTGACACTAACTTTGGGCAAGTTATGTAACCTCTAAAGATCAGTTACCTCATCTGTAAAATGCAAATAGCAACAGTGCTGCCCTTTTAAGATAGGATTGCAAGAAACCTGGGTATAGTCCTTGGTAGACACTACATTCTCATTAAATGGTAATCCTACTAATAATATTCTTCAGGCTATCTGATGTATAGAGCAAAATTACTTAAAGGAAGTTGTGTTTGAATGAGGAAGCATAATTTGGAAAGCGTTACTATAAATCATAAAACTCAACTGGATTGTATTGTAAATTCATTTTCATAAAAACATAAGTAATTTTGACTTTAACCAGAATTTATGGGCTCCCAAGGAGACAACATATACAAAACTCGAGTCATATGTCAATATGGAAAGACAACCCAAGTTTAATAAGCATGTACTTCACACTCTCAACAGTCAATGCACATACTCCCATACTCACGTCGTATGGTCGTATAATCTTCCTGTCAGTGAGCAAGGGCACCGGGAATAAAATTTAGAGACCATCCCTCAGTCCCTGGATCAGAGAAGCCAGCATTGTACTCCACTGCAAATTAATTCACTAATCGCCCCAGAATCTCAGGGGTGTGCTGACCTAACTGCAGTGAAGCTGGGCCACTTCATAAATCTTTTGTCCAGTATCCAATCTGCCCTTAAACTTTGACATTTTTACCAACTATGTTTACATGATAGAGACGTGAACTTTTATAGAGAGGACAATTTGTAATTACCCCTAAATAAATAGGGAAGAAGGCAAACATATTGCCAGGAATATTCTCAACCATTTTCTACCTTTAGAACTGGCTTGAGGTGTGGTGACCACAGGGCCATCCATGTAAAAAAAAAAAAAAAGAATACGGTTCCAGCTGGGAAAACGGAGCCCAATTCACAGAGCAGCTGAAGAACTTGGCACTCCTGTCAGAGTTCTGGATTGTTTGCCCCAGGCTTACACAAGCACAGAGTCTCTCCCAGCCCTGGAGAGTACTTGAGTTTTTTCTAAATAGATTTTTCAGCATAATAATAAACTCTATTTCCATTTCTGCCTCTGCAACTGAGAGAGAATTGAGAACCACAGAATAATCCGTGATCATTATCTGTATGTTTCTATAAAGGGTGGTAAAGTGCTTATTGTGAAGAACACAGCTGAAATGCCCATATTAGCATTACAGCGGGAGACAGACACCTCCCTTAGCTCTTCATTTGTGGTTTACCAGTTATCCTCCTACCTCCTACTGACTCAAAGCTGTACCAGCAGCTAACCCCTGACTGTAGTTCTTTCCTCAAGATGAGCAGCTCTAAAAAATGAGAGGTAATGGAAGAGGCAGCTGAGATGTGCAGTTTTCAACTTACACAGTTACGTGGGGGCTTTTAAAAAATCTTTCATCTGGGCATATTAACAAGGAAACCAATAAATGAATTAGAAAAAAAAGTAACATAAAAAAACTTAAGGGAAAATACTGTATAAATGCAATAAATATACAGATACTACAATAAAATGACAGTCTTCATATTGAAGAGATGATTACCAAGAAGGCAGAGATTATAAATGCACCCATACCTGCCCTGGGAAATTAGAATCACTAATTAAGACGGAGGGAAACAAGTTGAGAAGAGAAAGGCTGGTGTAAGATGATTGCAAGTAGACTGTATTCAAATCAACTTTGATGATTCATAATAAAATTATTAAAAAAAGTATTTCGATGATTAAGACACTTTTTTCTTACATTAGTACCTGTTAACGTAGAGAATAATGATTGTGAAGCAAGTCCATCTTTTGTTCTAATACGGATTTTAAAGCATAAACTGACTCTCATTCCCATAGGCACACCCCAAGCGTTTTACTTTTCGGGCGCGTTGCCCATAAACCATTTGGCAGCAGGGGGCGCTCTTCTGTTAAAATCTGAAATTCTTTTTTAAAAGCTTTTAGGGTAGCATATTCGCTAGAATGCAAGGAACAGTAGTTAAGTATTGTTTTCAAATAACAAGAACACGTTTGGGCTCTGAGTTTTATTAGGGGGAAGGATGCCAAAGTGGAACGTTTATGAAATATAATTTAATGAGATCTTTGATTTTAGCGCATGCTTAGTCTCTTCTGAACAAATACATTTATCTGGTTGATTCATTCCACTAATACTTACTGAGGACCAAATAGGTGTAAGACACAACATATACTTCGCCAGTCATCCCCGGATATTGTTACAGGAAGGCTTGGAACTTTAGAATATGCTGTATGCGCTTTAAGGGCAGAACGTTTTAAAACAAAATGAAGGAATAAAGTCATCATATTTAGCCCACTCAAATGTAAAGAAGTCACTGTATGATAGATCCTACCTAAGTTGTTTGGAAGGAATAGCAAGAAACAGTCTCTATTCTCAGTTCACATCCTGAAGAGAGAAATGATTTTGTAACATCCGACTATTAATATGTGACAATATCTGCATATTTCTTGCGTGATCTACGGCTTTTTCTGGACAGAATCTTCTGTGCCTCTCTACACTCCATAACCCCGGATTGCTTCCTGGATTTCAAATCATGGTCTATTTCTCCCTCTCTGACCTTCCCCACCACCACCTGTCTCCCCAGAGTGAACCAACTCCGGGCAGGTTCAAGTTGCTGCACATTTTCAATTGCTACAAGAGATTCTCTTCTGTAAGAACCGCAATGGGGAAAGCTTCCGCATCGCCGTTTTTTATTAGCTAATTGGCGCATTTTTAAAGACTTAGATTTAATCAAGGGGGAATCCTACATCTTGCATTTTCTGAACGCTCCTTGTTTCGTTTTCAAGCTAATGAGGTCTTACTAGCGATCATGCAAAAGCCATTTTTGAGCACCCCAAGTCGCAAGTCATTGGACAGGACTCTAGATGCGTGTTCAACTCCCACGTGGTACCTCTGTGAGCCACCCTGAGCTCGGGTTAAAACCCTTTAAACTTTGTGCATTTTCTTTCTGTAGAAAGCAAAACAAATCCAGTCTTAAAGGGCCGACTTTCGGCTTCCCAAAATTGATCCTTCTGGGAAGCAATCGGCATCCCGCAGGGCTGCGGCATGACTCAAGACTTAAAAGGCTCCCTAGTTATAGCGACTCTGGACGCCACCGCCGCTCCGCGCTAGTCGCCGGCCCGCGCGGCCGCCACTCCACTGTCCCCGCCCGCCCAGGCGGCCTCGCGCGCCGGCTGAGGAGGAGGGGCGCGCTAGGCAGAGGTCGCCGCCCGGTTGAGCAATCCGGCTATGCAAATAAGCAAGATTACGATAGCCAATAGAAAGCCGACTCTGCCCTGACGCGCGCGCCCAGAGCCCGTAGTATTTATAGATCGTATTTAAAGAGCCCTTGGGAGTCTCCCCGGGCCCGGCTGGGCGGCGGTGGCGGCGGCTGCGGAGGTGCATTTAACCCGGCGCGCGTGAGGTGGCGGAGCGGTCGCTGCTGGTCCCATCCCAGTGGGGGTGTGGGACGTGGGAGAGCGTCCGAGCACGTTCCACCGTGGTTTTTACCCACTTCCCAGCCTTGGTTTCTGGAGAGGGGGAGGAACTGCTGCAGCTTGGGCAATTTTTTTTTTTTTACTTAAAACAAAGCCAGGGATGTGGAATCTCACAAAAGCTGGGGGGTTAGAAGGGGGCAGAACGTTTGAACCGACCACGCCCCGGCCCCACATTTGAGCCACAAACGGGCGCCGTTTCCTGGTGCTGGCCTGTGCTCTGTAGAGGCGGCCTTCCTGGGGGGAGGGGAGAACAATACGGCCTGAAAAGCCAAAAGTCGTGGAATTTGGGGGCGGGGTTATTGGACCAGTTCAAGTGTATTCGTGGAAAATAAATTGCAAGATAGTGGCAGTGATTATCTTGGCTTTCAGTCGATTGATCTAAAGACTTCCCAGCCGGCAAACTGCACACTGCAATGCGAAAGCAGGAAACTGGCATTACGTCAGAAGAGAAGAGACCCAAATTGCAGCCATTGCATCTGCAGGGCTGGCTTTCTTCCTCTCCCAAATTTCCCCCTTTTATTTCTTGCAAAGGTTTCGCTGGCCACGGGCTGGGGCACTGGATGCCCCGCTGTGCGGCGCTGCGGGGTTTCCCGCAAAGGCGGGGGAGGGGGTGGTGGAGGGAGGCGTTCGGGGACTCCTCGCCTGGGTGCCCTGACCTGCTACACGTCGCCCTCCTCGGCGAGCTGCTTAGAAGCCACAGCTAATTCCTTTCAAAGATAGCCCGGCGCTTAGATGGATTTCCTAAATTCCAGGAGGGGGTGGGGGGCCAGCACGAAGTGCTCAGCTGCTATCCTTAGTTAAGCGTGAGCTCAGTCAACCCCAGGAAAGCAGGTGGTGTATGGGGAGAAATCTCAACAATGTGTGGAAACGGACGAGTTCTCTACACCTTGTCGGGGATCTTATTTCTCAGTGTCGAAGGACATGATCACAGGACACCTATTCTCTGCCAGGGTCCCATCTTCTGGGGCCTTGTCACTGCTCTTCAGAAACCTCTTGACGGACATGAAGCAGGAGAGCGTTGTGAATTAGTACATGTTTGCCTCTTGGAATGTTGAGTCTGACACTAGCTTCACCTGCTCTGCTGCTCCTTCACTCCCCAGTTCGGGGTCATTACAAGGTAACCTTAGCAACCAGTTCCAGGCTCCTGCCCCACTCCACCCCTGGGCAAAGCTTAACACAAAAAAGGTGGTGACAATAGCTAATGATTATTGACTGTTCTGTGCTCTGCAGCTTGCTGAGCGCTTTGTCAGACTTTATCTCACCAGCGTTGGATGAGGTGAGTACTATTATCCCCGTTTTACAGATAAGGAAACTGATTCCAAGAACCCAGCGTCCACTAGGTAGAGGGATGGGAACACACGGCCGTCTGACTCCAAAGCCCACAGTTAACCTCTTTGTGCCAACTATATGGGGGAGGAGAGACCACAGTGGTCTGGGGAACTTCCAGGCTCACCTCGCCTCACACCAAGAAGGCAAGGGCCTTTATTCATTCCTGGTATCCTGTGAACTACAATAAACCTAGTCCTGGTCATGGGGCACCTGGCTGGCTTAGTCAGTAGAGCATGTGACTCTTGATCTCAGGGTGGTGAGTTCTAGCCCCATGTTGGTAGTAAAGATTACTTTAAAAAAAAAAAAAAGACAAGCAAAAATCAAACCCAAACCTAGTCTTGGTTAAACATGGTGGGTGTCAAGTGGCAGGATTAGCAGGTTTAGTCCCTTTATGTAAAAGAGACTTGGGAAAAGCTAAGTTACCTAAGCTAATTTTCTCATTGCACTGTGTTTGCAACAGTATCTTATAAGCTGTTTAATGATTAACTTTATATAGCACCTCATTCTGAGCTCAGGCCGTTGGATAATGTGAAATCCTTTTCTCCCCATTAAGCATATAGGGAACCTAAAGAACTGAGTGAGATTGCCATGTAAATTAGGATTGAGGCCATGTTCAGAATTAGCAGATAGCCTAATTCAAGGTCAGATGAGTCCTGTCTTTGTTTTCCCCATTGGTTGCCTTCTCTCTCTTCACCAGCATCTAGGCAACCGAGAGAGAGACAGGGAGGGGGAATTGCCTGTGCTTGTGAAGATTGTGATTAGTGTCTGGGAAGGAAAATCCAAATGAGGAAAGGTTTAGAGGGACGAGGTTGTACCTGTTTATACAACCACAGCTGTATACACAGGTATACCTGGGAGATACTGCAGATTCAGCTCCAGATCCCTGCAATAAAGCAAATGTCATAAAAAAGTGAGTCAAATGAATTTTTTGGTTTCCCAGTGTACATACAAGTTATGTTTGCACTATACTGTAATCTATTAAGTGTGCAATAGCATTATATCTAAAAAACAATGTATTTAATTTTAAAATACTTTATTGCTGGGGCACCTGGCTGGCTCAGTCAGAGGAGCATGCAACTCTTGATCTCGGGGTTGTGAATTTGAGCCCCACCTTGGGTGTAGTGATTACTTAAGAATAAAATAAATACTTTATTGCTAAAAATGCTAACCGTCATCTGAGCTTTCAGCAAGTCATAATCAGTGATCACAGATAACCATAACAAATATAATCATTAAAAAGTTTGAAATATTGCCAACAATTAACCAAAATGTGACACACAGACATGAAGTGAGTATATGTTGTTGGAAAAACGGTGCCAATAGACTTGCTTGATGCAGGGATGCCATAAAGCTCCAATTTGTAAAAAAGCGCGATATCTGCCAAGTGTAATAAAGCAAAGTGTAATAAAACAAGGTATGCCTGTGATAGAAACAAGTGATCTGAAAGCCAGACACCTGATAGAGGTTGAAGCTCAATTCTGCCCCATCCCAGCTGGAAGGCCTTAGACAAGTTGTGAGATGTGAGACCCTCATCTGTGTTTCCTCATCTGTGAAATGGAAGGAAACCCGCTGCACGTGCGCTGCTGGACAGCTTTGCTCCTCACATTCTCCTCTGCTACTGCCCTTCCTCCTCTAGTTCTTTAAATGCTGATGTTAAAAGATCAAAATCCCTGCCTCGGCCCAGTCTCCTCTCACTCAGCACACTCTTCCTAGATGATTTTATCCAGGCCATGGGCCCAGCCACCATTCGGAGTCCTTCTCTCGCCCAGGTCTTTTTTCTGAGCTCCAGATCTGTGTATCTGACTATATATGGAAGTCCCCACTGGACACCTCAAAGTTAAATGTTCCAAACTGAACTGGTCATTATCTGTCTCCATACCTCTTATGATAAAAGGTCTGCCCTGCCTTTTCCCAGGTGTTGAAGTCAAAACCTAGCTAATTCCTCTTTCCCTTAACCAACGCATCTAATTAATGGCCAACTCCTACCGTGGGTCGGGCTGTTAGCTGCCTTCTGTCTCCCAATCCCTAAAACCTTCTTCACTGTGCAGCCATATCCCCTCAGGGGCTTCCGCTGCCCTCAGAATGAAGCAGGGCATGGGTTACAGAGCCCCTCAAGACGAGGTCCAGACCTAGGTTTCGAGCTGTTCCTCATGCTGCACTCTACCCGTCAGCCATTCTTAAATTCTTTTAATTCTTCTAATGGCACCAAATTCTTTCTTTGTTTTTCTGAGCTTCAGCATAAGCTACTCCTAGAATACTGCCATGCCATGTCATCCCATCCCCTTCCCTTCTTCTAACAGCCCCTACTACCCTTTCAGTTCTCACTGTATGTTACTTCCTCGAGAAAGCCCTTTGACCTCCACTCAACTCCGCTGTAGGTGTTCCTGAGCTTGCTTTCCCGTCGGAGCACCTATACACTGTATACTAAACGCCTTTAAACTTGGCTGAAGTGGAAGGGGGATACATCAGAATCATTCAGGGTGCCTTGTCAACCGGCACCCCAAAACTCCATCCACCCTTCCCACTCCCAATCTGCCACGAGTGTGTTCTGAGCTGAAAATCACAACACCATGAGCCCCTGGCGCTGATGATGTTATGCTGTGTCCCCCAAGTGTGTTAGGAAGAAGAAAGGTTGAGAATGGCTACATTAGGTTGGCAGTTCCACAGGGAAAGGGGTGGTGTCTGTCCTGTCCACCTTTATCTCCTTCATGCCTGGCACAGTGTGAGGCACAGAGTAGAAGATACTCTGGAAGGAAGCACTTGTATGATTATTTGGGGATGTGAGGATTAGATAAAATATGTATATTGAGCCACCAGGTCGTAACAGACATTGGGTCAATCTGGATTGTCTTTCCTTCCACTTGCTAAAATGAGGCTTACGGCCCCCCTGCTGGCTCAGTCGGTAGAGCAGGCAACTCTTGATCTCAGGGTCGTGAGTTCGAACCCCAAGCTGAATGTGGAGCCGACTGGGAAAAAAAAAAAAGTAAACAAATAAATAAATAATGACGCTTAGGAGTTACCATTTGATGCTTTGTGCCTGTCATCCTTGTCATCCTTTATCTCCCCCAAGTGAGTGAGAAAGTTACTTACAGAAGGTTCCTAAAGCCCTGCCACATCACTGAACTTTTCTTTTTTATTTTTTAAAAACACCTATGAAACCTAGGCCTGATTTTTGACTGAAACTCCATTATTAGTAAACAAACTGCCTCATATATACCCTTTCTCTGTTGGTCTGGATTTTTGTTGGTTTTAAGAGAGAAATATATCTCCCAAAATCCTTTTTGGGGGGAAGCCATCTTCAGAAAAGGAATTTTATTCAGGCTGCCTTTGAAGAAGTGAGACCGAAACTTGGGAGGGGTCAGACTGGAGCTAGAAAGCTGTCAACTGAAAGCTAGTGAGAGCCTTGGCACTTCTCCAAATGTGGACGAGGGCTCCATTGGCAGATGGATGGCTGTGAGGCATTAGTGGCCTCAGGTAGTTCCCCCCAAAAGAAAACAAGATACAGCTGGCTTTGAGTCAGGTCTGGATATACATTTGGCCGTGTGGCCTTTGTCAATAGGACAGCCTCTCTGGGTCTTCCTTCCTTGGTAAAATAGGAATTCCATTTGTCCGCCAATATGCTCCACTGATTGTCAGAATCAATGGGTTGCATTTGCAGGAATACTTTGTCAGATGTAACTATAAAGTACTATATAAATATAGAGTGTTATTAATATACAGTAATTATAAATATAGAATATTAAGTTATGAGTTGGAAGTCAGCACACATTTATTGACAACCATGTGGATGATCAGACACAAAGATGAATGAAAAGGAAAAGAAATTTATGTTTGTTGATCCTGCCCACTTCTTTCCCAAATGCTTTGCAGTCATTATCTCTTCTAATAGCACAAATATTCTGCCCTCAAGAGGCTGGTATCAGGAAGGTGATGCAGGCACATCTTAAGCCTTACAGAAAGCAATAATGATAATGCCAAAGTTGTGAAATGGGAACTCAGAGGAGGACGCTGTTAATCTGCTAGCCTCTTCGAGGTGAGGGGCAGGGGAGGGAGACAGAGAGAAATATTGACATTGACGCTAAGGCCTTGAAGAATACAGTAAGATAAACAGACCCATAAAAAGGGGAAGGGCACGTCAAGTAGAGGGAACAGCAGTGGTGAAGGATGATGCTAGGAATGTGTCTGTGGAGGGAAAGGTAAAAGTTGGGTGGTGTGGTAGAGAATGTGACGCGGTGGGTAGACATCAGGGTGAAAAGTGAAGCTGGGTTGATCCTGGAGGACTTGATGTGCCCATGCTAAGGGATAGGGATTTTATTCTGTAGGTAGCAGGGAGTTAGTCTCCCAGACATGTTTTATCTAGAAGGAAAGTCACATGGTTAGACTTGTCTCTTTTAGAAAGATGGCAGCATGGAGACCAGCCTGGAGACAAGGAGGCGAGTTGGAAGTAATTGCAGTTCAAGCAAGCGATCATGAAAGCCTACAACAGTGGTTTTCAAACTGTGGGTTGCAACAGTTTGGAAAAGTGGAATCTTGAAATGATTTTAGTGGGTCACAACCTGCATTTAGAAAAAAAATAGATTTGAATGGGAAAATATCAGAGTCTCATGTAATAAGGATCAATGTTTCATAAAATTTCTTTTTGATTTACTCATGCATAAATTTCTAGGCAATTTGAATTTTTAATAAATCCATTTCTATAATAGATTTAAATAACTTTCAAAATGAACAAAGTGGATTTACTTAAAATTTAGCATGTTTAAGTGCCTATGTTTCAACATAGGCACCATTACTTTGGATAGAAAGCATGACAGCTTGAGGCCATTCAATATAATGTAGGGTTTATGACCTGGAAGTTAAAAGAAATGAGGGGAAAAAATGAGTGGTTAATTATTAGGTTTAAATCTTGAGTAAGTTTCCTCTTGGATGCAAATGGTGTCTTAGAAGTGATTTTATGAAAAATGTGAACTACAGAATGCATATCCCAGGTCGAATGCAAAATGTATTCTTACCGTAGGGTCAGGGTTCAAGAAAGCTTAAAAACATTGCCTTGGGGGGCGCCTGGGTGGCACAGCGGTTAAGCGTCTGCCTTCGGCTCAGGGCGTGATCCCGGCGTTATGGGATCGAGCCCCACGTCAGACTCCTCTGCTATGAGCCTGCTTCTTCCTCTCCCACTCCCCCTGCTTGTGTTCCCTCTCTCGCTGGCTGTCTCTATCTCTGTCAAATAAATAAATAAAATCTTTAAAAAAAAACAAAAAACATTGCCTTGGAAGATGGAGGCAGTGGCTCTGGAGTGAGAGAGAAGTATCAAGATATCAGAGTAATTTCTGAGGTACAATTAAGACCAGTTTACCAACTGGAGGTAGGAGTAAAGGAGAAGGAAATTCGGATGATTCACAGGTTCCTAATTTGGGCTGCCAGGGCACATGGGGGTATAGTTCAGTTCAACCAATATCTCTTGAGAGGAAGTACAGAAACAGACGACTGAGGAAGGCAAGGTCGAGGCCCTTGAGGAACTCCACGTGGGTAAAAGAGATGCGTAAGCAGGGCATGTTAACAAGGTACGGTAACTGCACTCATGAACGCGTTCACAAGATGCTATTCAAGCTCAGGGGAAGCCCAGGCTGGCTCATCACAGAAGGTTTCTGGAGGAGACATCTTTGAGCTGAGTTTTGAAAGAAGAGTTAGTCAGTCGGATAAGAAGGAAACGATCTAAAACCAGAGAGGTGGAACAGAACGTTTGTGTGTGAGGAGTTGTGTGCATACATATATGTGAATGCATGTGTGAATGCATGTCATAAGCAATTTAGTGTTACTAGAACGCTGGGAAGTCAGAGATGCAGTTGGCAGGGGTAAAGAGCCAGGTTATGAAAGGCTTTGTCTATCATACCAAGGAGCTCAGAGCTCTTGTATGAGATAAAGAGCCACTGAAGGGGTTTTGAACAAGGTTATTAACAAGGTCACAGTAAGGGGATTGTGTTTTAGAAAGCTTGCTTGACAGCATGTGGAAAAGGTCTTCACAGGCAACTAGATTGAAGATCAAGAGCCAAGAAATGGGGACATTAGATTAGTCCAGGTGAGAGATGATGGCCTGAATTTGGGCAGTGAGAAAGAGATGAAGAGAAACAGAGACACAAATTGGCAAGGCACGGTCACTAATTGCATATAGAGGACTCCACCAGTCAGCGTCTAATCAGGAAAGCAGAGCCTGTGTCAGTGAGTTTCGTAAAGAGATTTAACATGGGGAACTATTTTTGAAGGTGTTAGAACAAGGAAAGGGTTCATAGGAAACCGTTGGAAACCCCGAGATTAGGAAGAGCAGGACTACTATCCCTAAGACCAGAGGAACCAAAGAGTCAGGTAATGTCACCGGAGCCCAGGACCTGTGGCTGCCTAGAGGGAGCTGGACCCTGAAAGAGATGCAGTCAACTCGAGGAACAAGAGCGAAGAAATGCCCTCTCCTGGCCCTGTTATCTCCACTGGCCTAGCCTGACTAGGAGTTTGTTGGCAAGGGAGCCTGAGAAAGGTAGCTTACCTTTTGCAGGAAGAGCAAAGCAGAGGAAGGTAAGAAAATAGATCTGAGCATAAATGGCAAATGAGCAAGGAATGAGGATAAAGGAGAAAGAGCACACTGATTCCTTCTGGCTATCTTGCCTGAATTGAGATGGGGTGGTAGTGTCAGAACCTGAGATTAGGAAACCAGGAAGATGGTGAGGGGGAGGGGGATGAGGGAGGGGAGACAGAGGACACAAATAGTCTAACTTTTAAAAACTCCCTCACTGGGGCATGTGGGTGTCTCAGTCATTTAAGATTAAGTGTCTGACCCTTGATTTTGGCTTAGGTCATGGTCTCGGGGTTGTGAGATCGAGCCCTGTCTTGGGCTCTGTGCTCAGTGGGAGTCTGCTTGGGATTCTCTCTCTCCCTCTCCCTCTGCCCCACCCCTGTGCGTGCACACACGCATGCGTGCTCTCTCTCAAATAATAAATAACTCTTTAAAAACAGAATAAATAAAAACTCCCTCATTGTAGTATTGTTATGTATACACAGGATTCACAGGTACAACTGATTTTAAAAGAAAAGTTCTAATAAATGTTCAGAACAGCTTTATAACTGTATTTTTTAACATAGGGGAAGAAACCCCCATGCTCTGAAATGCACGAAATTTCTGCCCCCCAGTACTTGAACCTTCCTCTAGGTATCATTTATAATGTTGGTGTGAACTAACATTAGGAAAACAGGAGGAAGTTATTGAATCCTTACCAAATACCATTCACTACATGGTTCACGTAAAGTTTGCACACAGCAGATTACATACACTACCTCATTTAATTCTTATGATAGTTTTATGAGGTTGGAATTATTATTCTTCCTTTTTTACAGATAAGGAAACTGATATATAGTGGGTTTTGGTCCATCTTCTCCCTTCCCACCTAAGCCTCTCAACCAGTAAGTGTGAGCTGGGACTGGGACTTTGGGCTGTTTAACTCAAAACCCATGACGTTCACCTCTGTACTATAAACCTCACAAACTCTAAAGTGTTTAAGTCCGAATAAATGAAATTGTGATAGTGTCATTGTGTCCATGTATATCTAGTTGCTTATGGAGTAGTGAACATTTTGATGGGTTTTCTCACATCCTGTTCACTGTAGATTTTAACAATTACCATGCTTTTGTTTGCCGACCTGTAACACAGGAGTGCAGGACTCAGGACTCTTGGTAGAAGTAACAGAAATGTAAGTACACATAGGTCAAAGAAAAAAGAAGCTTATGGCTCCCTTCATATAAGAAGTCCAGGGGTCACCTTGTCTTCACCATTGCTGGATAGGCTCAACCATCGCTATGGGATTGTTTTTCACTCCTGATCTCTTGGCTTCAGCCCTTGGACTCATTCTCTTGTAGACTCTCTCCTGGTGGCAAGAAAGGTGGTCTTCCACCATCCTAGGTTTACATGGACTTGCTAGCTGGTTGTCTCAGCAGAAGTGGCCTCTATTCTCCAAAAGCCACACAAATCTCCAAGGCTCAGTTTAGACCCATAGCCATCTTGGACTAACCACCATGCCCGGGGAAAGGGCTGCTCTGATGCTCAGGCCTGTCGTGGGTCAGGCAGAGCTGCGTGATTGGCTGTCCTGTCGAGATCCCATGGAAATGGGAAGGGAAGTACTTGCCCAGAGTGAGGCCTAGAGAGCAGCAAAAAAGCCACAGGTTTCCACTACAGGGAACATATGAAACTCTCATTTTGCCTTCTTCTGCTTATCCAAACAGAATCCTGGAACTAGTTCAAAATCACTGGATCATTGTGCATTCTGCTCTTCATTTGAACTAAGAAAACATTTCCTCACACATTTTTTTTTTTTGCGTTTTACTTGGAATTCTAAGCTTCTTTAAGAGGCAGGGTTAGGGGCGCCTGGGTGGCACAGCAGTTAAGCGTCTGCCTTCGGCTCAGGGCGTGATCCCGGCGTTATGGGATCGAGCCCCACATCAGGCTCCTCCGCTATGAGCCTGCTTCTTCCTCTCCCACTCCCCCTGCTTGTGTTCCCTCTCTGGCTGGCTGTCTCTATCCTGTTGAATAAATAAATAAAATCTTTAAAAAAAAAGAGGCAGGGTTAAAGCATCAAGGTTATATCTGATTGTAAAAAACATCCGGAAGCTCTCTGGCAACACCACTTTTCTACTCCTCACTATCTCCCTTCCAGATTCCTCCTACAGCTTCCCACAAGGATTCCGAATCATGATTCTCTAGAGAACCGCTGGGTCTGTATCTGTATATATATGGTCATCAGGGTGGTCCCAGATCTATGGCATTGCTCTGGCAATCAGTCATGCTTTCTTTTTTGGGGGAAGGGGAGGGGGTTGGCAGAGGTGAGAACTGAGGACCCTCATTTTATTATATATTTATTTTTTTAATATATTTCAGAACGTTTCAAAAGAAGTAATTAGTGGCGTTTGATAACAGCCTTCTGTTGTTTTGCCATCTTTAATCCTCGCCTGGTTTATAGTAGAAACCAGTCTAATGACCAAGATTATTCTTTAAAACACTGGGTTTATGACAAGGCAGGTTCCTCACAGAAAGTGAGGGAACGCAAGAGCCAATTGTTTTTTCCCTCTTGGCGTGGAGCCTAGGTTTAAGAATAAGTGTTACTACTGGAGATTCAAATCTGTCAGTACATGTTAAGTATGTCCTCTATAATTACTCATAAAACTTGCTGGAACTTGCTAACACCAGTGAGCTCGATGCCTATGTGAGTGAGTTCTTCTACAGAAAGTATCTGCAACCGGTACAGCAGGCTGGCCTCCCCGTTAATGGTTTTCCCCGTAATAAATAATAGTTGGAGTATTTCTTCTTGTCACGAAATATTTAAGTATCAATCCAGCAATCCTCTGACACCACAGAAGTTCTATCATTTTCCCCGCGTTTTTACATTGTGGAGATCCAGCGGATCTGGCCAGCTGTTTTGGAATCAAAAGGTAGAACCAGTTCTCAACTATGTGATTGTTGTGGCAAACTGTAGGGTCCTATTTCTTTAGTTCTATGCCATTACTGTCTGGATGGTTGGGACTTTTACCTGGAAGTTGTCTATATTTTATTTCTATAGCCAAGAATGCTAAGTTACACATTAAAACCATTTTAGCCTTCTTATGGCTAAATGAAACCGGTTCCCTTCCTTACCATTTTTATGCCCTATTTTTCTAGCTCCTTAATCAGTCTTTGTACTATGCTCCATTCCCTTTCTAATTTCTGCACATTCTTTTTAAAAAAATGAAGCCTCAGACTGGATGTGAGTTTCTAATAGGGGTTTGACCGACCCTATATATATATATTGGGAAAATTTTCTTCATGGTTTTTGTGTGTCATATTTCGGTTAGTATACTGTAGGATCATGTCAGTGCCTTTTAAATAGCAGTTCTATATTGCTGACACATTTGCAATGATACAACGATATAACTTGAACACCTAGGGGGTACTGTAAGACTTCCTTTTAACTAGTTAAAGTATCGTGAAAGTTGTTATGGAGGCTCTAACTTCCATTCAAGAGAGAAATCCTTCAAAATAGGTGATCATCGTCATAGTCTACATTTTAAGGCTTTTTTCTTCTAAAATTCAAAATTCTCTGTAATAAGTTGTCTAACACCAATTAATTATATGGTTTCAAAGTAAAACTTCACACACATCCTGTGTGTAATTTTAGACCTCCAAGCAAAACTTTTCATGAAGGGCTCCCCTTTTAAGCCAGTACCCTCAAATACTTGGGGGCCCCCTCTTTTTGGGAGGGCGTTGACTTCTCACAGGCTTTGCTGAAGATTTTGTAACTAAATAAAACCAGTAGATTTTCACAAAATTAGTGTATTTTAGAAAAGTTTCCATTCAAAAATGTATTTTCCACGATTCACTCACTAATTTCCCTCCCTCCCACTTCTAATTAATCATGCCTAACATCAGTTTGAAATAATGTTATCAAAAGGAAAAATATCGTAAGTCCACAGGTCCTGATCAATACTGAATATTTCAATGGGTATGCAATATGGAGCCTTCTCTTCGGAGTTCATTAGATTACAGATAGACAAAAAATTTCCATCTAAACCTACAATGTAAATTCATTCCTTTTAGCGAGGCCCAGGAGTCATTTTCGTCATTGTATTGATCGACAGTATAGTGCTATCATCCATTTAATTTTTGTCCATAGATGACTACAATCCATTTCATTTCTCTGTTGGTCAGGGTTCATTTGCAGAGAATAAAATCTACTCAAGCTTATTTGAGCAGGAAAGGATTTATTAGGGAGTATTAAATGACTTAAATCTTCGAAATGGCTTAAGAAACAGCCCTCAAGGTTTAGCTTTTAAAACGATTCACAAAACCACTCCACAGAACTGACCACCAAGGAAGCTACTGCCTCTTCTCGAGTCCGGAGGTTGCAGGCTCCTGAACTGCGCTGTTAATGCCACCATCAGAACCCCAGCGCTACGCTGCTGACCTCAGAAGCACTTCACGCTCATTTCTATCCAAACCAGCAAAACCCGCGCCCCGCGCCCATGAAGCTAGAGCCTAGACAGAGGGGGTGCTGTACTAAAGCTGACACAGCAAAGTCCAACACCTCCAGAACTACCCTTGTCAGTAGAGGCAATGGAAGTAGCGTTTGCTCTTCCGGAAGTGCAGCTCGTTGGCTGATCCTAAATGCATTCTGGGACCCAGCGGCCAGGAAGCTGGGAGCCTCTGCAGAATAGGCAGGCACGTGAAAAGGATGTTGGAAGGTTTGTCCAACACTAATCTACAAAAGCCATCACAGCCACAGTCAAGTGGTGTCTTAAATTCATTGGAATGGAACGAAGTTATGCCTCCAAGCCTTGTGTCGTAAGTGGAAACACTTTTTGAAAAATAGAATGACCGTGACTGTCAAGGATAAATTATAAATCAGTTTTGTTATTGATGTAGGGAGAAGCCCTTCCCCGTAACTTTTAATATTAAATATATCCCTGAAAGAAGTATTACAATAGCACACAACTCTCCGTGATGACTATTCACGGCTCAGTGTTGTCCTTGCGCAACAACGTATGAGCAAGTGCTGCGTGCCTTACGTCGAGGGCAGGACAGTGGAGATCGCAAGTAACACATACGGCATTGCCCCTTCCATCAAATGATTCACATAATAGGACAAAACAGAAATAAACCGGAAAAGATACATCTTTTCCAATTGAAAAAATCTAGGTTCAAATCTCTCCGATTTTATTTATTAAATGTGTACCATTGCCATATACACATACCGAGAAAATTATAATGTGGATCGTCTGTTAACCTCAACAAACAGTAAAGACGTGTCTACATCAAGGGAACTAAGTCAAATGAATTCTTTGTGAAAAAGAGACAGAGAGAAAGAGAGGTGAGAGAATGGCTGGCATTTAATAGGCCTTTAATGAACTTTACCTTATTAAGTAGTTGTAATAATAAGAGCAATGGATGAATTATAGAGGGATGCAGTAAATGATTAATAATCAGGTTAATGATGAAAGTAAGTACCCTGTAAAACACCTGATCATCTACATTGTAGGAACTAATTTCAGCTTAAATAGTTTCTATCCAGAATGGTTTTAAAACCTTTTTCTCATGGAATTTTCTACAATGAAGATAAAAAATTGGGGGAAGTTATAAAACCTCCAGTAACTATAGATTGAATCTTTGTTTGATGCCATAGTGTGTTTTCAGCATTATGTAGTCAACTCTAACAACATACTCCGGTCAAAATATGTAGTTAAATCTACTTTTTCTAATGTATTTATTTATGTCAGATTTTGAATTATAATTTACTTATGTTAAAATCCATCCCTTTTAATTACAGTTCAATGAATATGACAAGTGCACAAAGTCATGTCATGACAACTACAATCAAAATACAGAACATTTCCATCAGACCAGAAAGTTCCCTAGTGTGCCTTTGTACTCAGTGCCCCTTCTCCCGTAGCTCCTGGGAAGCATTGATCTGTTTTCTGTCCTAGAGTTTTGCTTTTCTAGAACATGATATAAATGGACTCCTGCAGTAACAGTCTTTTCTTCCTGGCTTTTCTCATTATAAGTATTATATTTTGTTTTAAATATACTTTCATTATACATTTCACATTTTTAAAAAATAAAATACACTATTTGGCCTGGGATACTGAATAAACTTTTAATTAATTTGTAAGTGTATAGATACAGATATAATTACAGTACCTTTAATTATCTTTGGCCTTTTACTTAAGAACTAAAATTTCCCCCTCAAAAAACTTTTATATTACAGGCAGTCAACAAGATCTAATTAACAAGATTTTTGGGAGGTTGTTGCAGTGCCAGAATAAAAAACTAAAATAAACAAACAAACAAAAATAGACTTGCACACTTCAGAGCTCACAACTATTCCATGTATATATAAGGTAACCCATAGGAAAACAATTTCTTTGTTACCCTCTGAAAGAATTAAAATGCAAAATACCTGGCATGCGTTGTTGTGGTTACAGCAATGTCTATGAAAAGCATGCCTTCTTCACTTGTAAGAGTTTCGGTTTTGCACCGTGCATTTGCCTGGATAGTAACTGCAAACGACTGTAGCTATTACCTCTTCAGTTCTGAAAGCAAGTTCAAAGTCTGTCAAATTCATTGTCAGAACACACGGTGCAGCATGCCTCCAAGATTAAATAAAGCCTCTTAAATGTGTTTCTTGTTAGAGAGGTTTTTTAGTGTACCATTGGAGCATCTTAAAATTTGATTTCAGCTTTGGTTATGCACCCTAACAGCTCAGAAGTGGGAGGAAAACAACACTTGAGCTAGAATACTTCTTTAAGGGACTTTTTGCACATTGCTAATACTTCAACTGAATATTTTCAGTCATCAATGACAATTTTTAAGAACAGTCTTATTGAGATATAATTTGTATTACTAGTATGAAATTCCGTGGTTTTTTAGTAAATTTACAGAGCTGGACAGCCATCACCATAATCTAATTTTATAACATTTTCATCACTCTTGAAAAGAAACCTTAAACCTGTTAGCTGTCCCTCCCCATCCCATGCACCCCCAGCCCTAGGCAACCACTAATCTACTTTCCGAATGACAATGATTTTTAACTTGGTAGGATTTTTTTTTTAACCCTGCTGCTAAAAAGGAACCATATTTTCATATTTACTCATGTTAAATTCTGTAATTTTTAGACACGAACTTAAAGACAATTCATTGTCACCTTTGTTAGAATGCCTAGATCAATTTGAATTTTTCTGGAAATAGTTCTTTTTAGAAAAACAGTTTTTTTTTTTCACTCTTCCTTCTTTGCAATATTTAAAAGCTCTTTCTTTGAATCTTTTGAACATGTAGCTAAAGGACAGTTGGTGTTCAGGAAAGCAAATATTAGCATGAGTGGTTCCAAAAACCCCTTCCTTTAGCAATTAACAAGGAGTTTATATAACTAAAAATACTTCAGTAGAGTGCATTTTCTCAACAAGTTACTTAGTGAAAGTAAACAACAAAATTTTTTTTTTCTAAAATGTATGAACAGCAGCACTTTTGTTAAATGTGGGTTTTGTTTTTTTGTTTTTTTTCTTTTTGTTAAGGTGGAGGTCTGTTTAGCATTTAAAGGAAAACCTGTTGGGTGGGGTGGAGAGATATTGCCCAACTGCTACTTTGTATTCTTTCACTAGTGACCTCAGCTCTTGCCTGAATTTTTACTACTGGTAAAGAAAACAGGGTTTCTAGTTTTCTCTGCAACAAAGATCTCATTGGCTGAAGACAGATGTTTAATTATTAGTGCCTTAGAGATATGCACTTCTCAGAATAGTAGCTTCAACAGGAAGAAGGAACCAGAAAACATATTCCATTTGTGGTAATGTGGTCTAATTTGACATGTCAAAATTGACTTAGAATTTCAGAAGAAAAGGTTACTGTTAAGCGTACTGAGATATATTTGTTCAATTTATTTTTATTCATATATATATTAGTTATTTATTGCTGTGTAACAAATAACTCCCCAAAATTTAGTGGCTTAAGACAATAAACGGTTCTTCTTTTCCACAGTATTCATCCATAGGCCAGAATCAGGGAATGACCGGGCTGGGTGGGGGGTTCAGACTATCTTCTTGAAGGATTTTCTCAGGTGAGAAAATCCTGAGACTGACCTCATGTCAAGGCTTCACTGGGGCTAAAGGTGGCCCACTCATACGGCTGGCAAGTTGGTGTGGCTATCGGCAGGAGACGTTAGTTTCTTTCCACACATGCCTCTCAGCAGAGCTGTTTGAATATCCATGACACGACATCTGACTTCTCCCAGAGTGAATAATGCGAGAGCACGGGGCACAGCTGCCGAGTCACCTAGCCTCGGAAACCATTACCTCTGTCTTACTTTATTGGTCACACAAAACAGCCTTGATTCATTGTGGGAGAAGATTATGCAAGGGCATGAACACCACAGAGGTGAGAATCCCCGGGGCCCTTCTCGGAGGTTGGCTGCCACAGCTTAGAGTAGAAAGCCGTGCAGATAATTTTTAACCAAAATGCAAAACCATTAACTTCTTTTCAAATATAAATATGTATATATGTACATCATATTATAAATAGAGAACAGGGGAGGCCTGATGAAAATACATACAGATGTTAGATGCCAAGGCAGTTAATTCTGTCTTTATTGAGAATATGCTGACTGCCCACAACCATGCTAGGAGCATACTTAACGTCACGTCACGTCGCAGAAGGTGATAGAGCAGTCTCAGGATTTTATCAGAAGGATACTTTGTGGGGCACCTGGGTGGCTCAGTGGGTTAAGTGTCTGCTTTTGGCTCAGGTTATGGTCTTGGGGTCCTGGGATCGAGTCCCGAGTCTGGCTCCTCGCTCAGCAGGGAGTCTGCTTGTCCTGCTCCCTCTGCCTCTCCCCTGCCCCGCTTGTGCTCTGTCTCTCAAATAAATAAATAAAATCTTTAAAAGATAAAAAGGATATCTTTGTAATATATTTTCAGAATGATGTTCTCTTGCCAAAAGTTAGGCAGACGTATGCCTGCACCTCCAAGTTCTTTTGGGAAATTCTGCTTTTCTCTTGCTCCTGAAAGAAAGTAGAATGCCACCAGTTAGGAACAGGGACAATTTTTTTCCTTTCATAGTAACACAAGATACATTATGGCATGTCTCATTTTCACAAAGAAATCTATATTCTAGCCATGCTTTGTTTTAAATATTGGGATGCGTCCAGCAGATACACTGGAATTTTCCTATTTGCTACATTTACTCACAAGGGACAAAAGTCTGGAAGGTATGTGCTGAACTGTTAAAAGAAGGCATGTGATCAGTAACTGGTTATCTGCTTTACAAGTTTCTTTTCTTTTAGACACAGCAACCCTCTCTATCTGATAAGCCACTCCTCTTGCTTTTGTCAGTTGTTCCAAGTGGAAGCTACCAGCATCTTTTCAATTCTCTCTCTCTGGCTGCAGGACTTGGCTAGGTGTACTTCCCAAGAGCCTCTAGCCGCTCTGCTTTTCAAACTAGCCTCTTTTAACAAGAGGAGAAAGGCCTCTTCCCTCTGTGGTCACAAAATGATTCTTGAGCTGCTGGTGGCCAGTTTCATTCCAAGTGGAAAAGAATCAATCTTAGAGAATGGAGTTAACATGCAGAGAAAAGCAGGAATGAGACAGAGCTGATCATGAGCCCCTGGTGTCGAGTCCACAGGGCTAGCTCATACAACTTGCCCCTCCAAAGGCTCGGTTATATGAGCAAAGAAATCACCCTATTTGTTTAAGATGGATCAAATTGGGTTTCTGAACTTACATCCACAAGCCCTGACTAGTGCCTGTGGAGATGGGGTTGGGGAGATTTTTCCACTTTCAACTTTATACCAGTTGTACTAATCAGAATTTGGGGGGTGGGCAGGGGGAGTGCTGCAAATGATAGAAACTCTATTTGAGCTAGCATGAACAAAGAAGGAGTTTATGGGATGATGTTCCCAAAGGTAGGAAGGGCATGTGTACAGCTGGCCTGAGGATGTCTAGAATCAAGGATCTAAATGCTATAAACAATTTCTTCTGTTTTTCTTTCCGGATCCCAGCTATATTCCTCTTTTTTTTTTTTTTTTTAAGATTTTATTTATTTATTTGACAGAGATAGAGACAGCCAGTGAGAGAGGGAACACAGCAGTGGGAGTGGGAGAGGAAGAAGCAGGCTCATAGCGGAGGAGCCTGATGTGGGGCTCGATCCCATAACGCCGGGATCACGCCCTGAGCCGAAGGCAGACGCTTAATGACTGTGCCACCCAGGCGCCCCTCAGCTATATTCCTCTTAAACTGCAGGCTTGCTTTTCTCACCCAGTGGGACATGGCCATTGCTGGTAGATTCTAGGCTCACATCTTCCCAGAAAGTTTGTCCTCTCTCATCTTGAATTAGCAAGAATCTCAGGGAAGGATTTCGATTGGCCTGACTTGAGTCACATGCCCATTCCTGCACCAGTTACCGGGACCAATAATGTAGGTACTGTCCTTGCCCAAATTGGTTCACATACCCTCTTGATCCTGTAGCCAGGGATGGGCAGTCATGTAAGAACATGACAGTTGCTATCTAGAAGCAAGGTCTAGAGTGAAAGAAAAGGAATTGTTCCTCAAAAGGGAGAGAAACTGGCTCGACAGGGTCACTGGGGAAGTTGTTACTCTAAGTTTGGCAGTAGAAGCCTAATTTTTGCTTTTATCACCATCCTATATTGTTCATATATTTTATAACACATAGTAACACTTTGAGAAGATGTTAAATCTATATTATATACTTATTTGGTTTTACTATTAAATGCTTTCTACCTAAAGTAATACCAAATTTATAAGAAACCTCAGAAACCATCTGGTTTGATTACTACTGATACAAAATGCTTCTTTAAAAATTTAAATTCACATTAGTTAGCATATAGTGTAGTGTTGGTTTCAGGGGTAGAATTTAGTGATTCCTCACTTACATATAACACCCAGTGCTCATCCCAACAAGTGCCCTCCTTAATGTCCATCACCGCTTTAGCCCATCCCCTACCCATCTCCCCCTCATCAACCCTCAGTTTGTTCCCTATATTTAAGAGTCTCTTATGGTTTGCCTCCCTCTCTGTTTGTATCTTATTTTATTTTTCTTTCCCTTCCCCTACGTTCATCTGTTCTGTTTCTTAAATTCCACCTGAGTGAAATCATATGGTATTTGTCTTTCTCTGACATATTTCGTGTGGCCTAATACACTCTAGTTCCATCCATGTTGTTGCAAATGGCAAGATTTCATTCTTTTTGATTGCAGAGTAATATTCCATTGTGTATCTATACCACATCTTCCTTATCCGTTCATTAGCTGATGGACATTTGGGCTCTTTTCATAATTTGGCTGTTGTTGATAATGCTGCTGTAAACATTGTGCCCCTTCGAATCAGCATTGCAAAATACTTTCTTAAGTTGTCCTGGACATCATCCTATCCACAGTGATATGAAGAATAAGGGAAAATATATTTCTCTTGGAAAACAAAAAAATTGGAACATAAGAGTTAAAGCAGAATTTGATGAAACAAGAAGCCATTTATTGATCTGCAGTTATTGTATTACCTTGGAAAAACAACTATCTGATTGCCTTTTCTTATTCAAAAATGAGAGTAATAATAGCTATACTATTAATGTTTTAAATACACCACAGGGGGTGGGGAAGGCTCCAACATCTTAGAAACACAATCTACAAGTAGCAGTTTTAATCATTTTCTTTGTACTGTTATGAAAATAATATCCATCCATTCTAATAAGGTATAAAACTAGCCTGATATGATGAATGGTAACTTAAATTCCATTGGTATATTATTTTGTATCTACGGGACACCAGTTTGTTCCAGATCACTTATAGTGTACAAAATGTGGTTGGTCTGTGCTCTCCTAGACTTTTGAGTCCTTCAGTAGAAATTCTATTTGCTATTCAGGGACACTGCAGTCTTTTGTCAGTGAAGTGCTTTCTCCTGAAGTAGACTAAAACTTTAAAGGTGTAAGTGGTATTCATAATTGAGAATATTTGAAAGGATGTGGATTGGCTCTATCTGTCATAAGTGTTTAGAAAAATATTACATTAAGGATAAAGGCACTATGAAGGTAAAAATGAATATGAAAGTAAATATTAAAAAGAGCAATTCATGTAATCTTATGTTTGTCCTGCTTGAGTATTCAGGCAAAATAATGATTAATAATAACAATAATTAATACTAACTGCCACTCTCTGTAGGTAGGTACGAAAAGCTGTTTCAGCCCTGAAATTCCGGAGGAACTTTTGTACACCTAAACAAGCTGCTTCGAAAATGGCCTGGATCCAAAGTAAGGTGGATGCTAGTTGGCCAGGGATTTGCCCAAGTGTGCTCTTGTCACGTGGTAGATTCTAGGCTCACATCTTCCCAGAAAGTTTGTCCTCTCTCATCTTGAATTAGCAAGAATCTCAGGGAAGGACGCGGAGAGATGTAAATGTCAATCCTGTTCCACCTGTTGACAGTGTGAATTTCGACTTGTCTTACTTAACCTTCATAGACTTCAGTTTCCACATCTATGTGTAAATATATACACATATATATTTAAGTATATAAAAATAAATTTAAATATATTAAATACATACATATATATATTCTTTAACAGCAGCAACTAACTAGGTTGCAGACTTGTGTGGGTTACATGAGCTGACTCTATGAAGTAGGGTGCCTGGCATGTAGTAGGCATTCAAGAGATATTATCTGAATGGTATTTATATTGTTCTGTTGTGAGATAGCCTCACCTCCCTGCAGGATAATATGGTTTAAAGAGCAAACTGTAGGATTGTGAAGACAACGGGATCAGGAAAATTCATGGTTGGCAGAGCACTTGCTGGAGTAAAGGTTTCAGGCAGTCCTAACAGACCTTCCCACCCGTGGATGGGGGAGGGGAGTTCGAACTCTCTTGGGACTCTTTGCCTAGCTCATTCTGTGCTGCCTGATAGTCTTCTGAATATGTCCCAAGTCCTTTGAAGTGTGACCTATAGACCAGTGCTTAACCTGAATGGAGCCTGTCCTCAACTCCCCCGCCTCCCCAGACCCCTCAGGCTTCCATCTTGCTTTGTCCCATCCATCCAGCTGTGAGAAGGAGATATTACATAGCACGTTGCTGATGTAATGCTTGAGTTGCTGCGGGTTTTTATTTTGAAATAACATTAAAACCAATAGGATGTGGAACTAAGGCTATAAAATTAATTATGGTTAATGAGCAGAATGATACATTTCCCAATGGTTACAGATTGGGGGTTTAAAGAGAGAACCGGCATTTAGGGAGAGTCTGTGGGGAAGCAGCTCCTTGAATCTAGTAGTACCTGGGCATGGTCATTGCTTCGCAGAAAACTGGTCTCCAGCTTTGAAGAGTCAGCACGGAGACATGGGAACAAGGAGTCTGATATTGCTAACTAAACTGGCAAGAGATTGCCGTGTGAAACAGAGCGACAAATTCTTCATTTAAATGAGAAATGTAGCTGACAAATGGAACAGAAGCTCCCGTTCATTTGCTCAGTGCATTCTCTCCTTTTGAGCAGCCAAATGCAGAAGGGAGCTTAGTGAGGAAAAGAAATGTGACACTGGAGCAAGCCAGTCTGGAGGGGGAGGGATTGCGTCCAGGTCCAGGTGAGGCTGATAAACCACACCTGTCCGTCACAGAGAGCACCGTGTCTTTCCTAACTAAGGTGCCACGTTCTTGCTCGTTGGACTCCCCTTTGCAAGGCTCCTTCTGTTTTTGTAAAGTCTTTCTTCAGTCATTATATATATATAGTTGTGTATATTTTGTCTTCCTTAATTATAATCACATCTGTTCATACCTTCCTCCAATAATACTTTAAACACCTTGAGTAGGGTTTCTTTTGTAAATTTCCTCCAAAAAACTCTATTCACTATTGCCAGCACTCTATGGCAATTTCTAGTAGGAAATTGCCTGTCCTTTCTAGTAGGAAATATTAGGAAAATAATCTTTCTCTAGTTTCTAAGTTCTTGGAGAAATACCTTACTTTCCTCTATCAACATTAGTAATAAGCTATGTTAAGACTTTAATCTTCAAGGCTCTGGAAGAAGTAATTAGCTAATTTATGTCTATAAATTATAGTGGAATCAAGTTTTGCCTTATGGATGCTGAGTGCTAAGCTGAATCGTGCTGCACTTGAACAGATTACCATTCAGCAGCTGGATTGCTCATTTGGGTGGCTAGAATCATGATGTAAACAAATCTTCAGACAGTCTTTTTAGAATGCATCTGAATGACTTGGTACAAGCTTCTCTTTGTGACTATATGTACGGGTGGGGGGAACTTGAAAATTCTACTTGTCAGTAACAATCACCATCACGCAAGATTAAGTGGCTGTCTTCAAACTGTAGTCTACTCAAGATAAAAAGGATTCCGGGGGGAGTTCCTGGACACTCAGATGAGATTACCCCTTACCAAAACAGATAGTTTTAGAAAAAGAGCTCTATCAGAACTGGGAGTTTTTGAACATTAGTGTAACAAATAAAAAAGGAACAAACTCTTGCTTCCACAAACAGTATAAACGTTGGGAATCAGTGTGTGCTGTGGACTGGAGTAATCCAAAGTCCTCACATACCAATTATTATATAACAATGCAACAAATATGCATTCTACCTCTTCTCGCTTATTATTACCCACCTTCCAAACTTGCTTTTTCCTTATGTCATAGGAACACATAATTTTGGCCAATTCCTTAACATTCTTTCCTCCCTATCTTAATTTGTAAATTAGAGATCTAATAAAGCCTCACCAATCTCTCTCAGGTCTCAACTCGCGGTTTGTTAGCCTTTTCCCTGGGTCACTCGGTCTCTCTCTACCTCACTGCAGGATACCAGTTGTTCGAGGTGATTCTGCGAGTTTCTATCAGAGACTCTTTAAGGCATACGAGATACCTGGCGAACATCTCCCTGTTTGACAAGTGAGACATTGAATGCCAATAATAAGTGGTCACAATTAGTGACAACATAGTGATTCCTGTGGCAGAAGCATGATGACATGCCCAACAACTCAAACTGTGTCCTAGTTCGGATAGGATCTTTCTTGAAATACAGTCATGTAAATCAGTTATATCAAGTAATAAACTCAATGCCTCTTTGAAGCATTTTTTTTCCTTTTTTACCTTTAAATTATATTACTTTTAAATTTAAATCAATTATTTTTTTAACTTGAAGTTATTTCTTTTGAAATAATACAAAGTTACCAAAAAGTTTCAAGAGTAATAAAAATAACTCCCATATAAAAGTTACACAAATTCACCACTTTTTAAAAACTTGCTATACACATTATCACTCTTTACTATTTTTTTAACCATTTAAGAGTAGCTGGCACAGGCCCCTTTATCCCTTTACTCTTCAGTGTGTATTTCCAAAGCACAAGGATACTCTTTATATAATCACAGTACAGTTATCAAATTGAGGAAATTCAATATTGCTAGAATACTTTATAGTCGATGTTTGAATTTTGTCAATTTATTCGATAATGAACTGTGTCGCATTTTCTGTCTTCAGTATGGGATTTTGCATTACAGGTTCACGCATTAGACTTAATTGCCATTTTTCTTCATTCTCCTTTAATCTGAAACAGGTTCTCAGCCTTCTTTTGTCTCTCATGGCATTGACGTTTTTGTTTTACTGCTGTTGTTTTATGAAATATTCCTCTGCTTGGGCTTATTTGATGTTTCTTCATGATTAGATTCAGGTTATATATCATTACGTAAGCGGTGTTATGTCCTTCTCAATGTATTCTATCCATCATGGACCCACGGACCTCCTCCTCACTGGCAATTTAATTTTGGTTGTCTAGTCAAGGTGTAGTCTTTTTCTCCCCTGCATAGTTACTGGCTTTCCTGCTTGTGACTAATATGCAATCTATGGGGTCACATCTACTTTTTAGACCAGTGTTTGCACCAAATGTTAGCACCGTCATAGATTTAAAAAAAAATGTTTTTTGCTAAGTATGTAACAATTGCTGCCATGTTTATGCCCCCCCCCTCCAAAAAAACGCATGTGTCACAATGACATATAACAGGGAGCCGGTGGATGTAGTGACTCAGACTATAGATTCCAGGGTGTGATGGCTTAGGTTTGAATCCCAATCCCACAACCTCCCTGCTGGACAACTTTGGTAAGTTAGTTGCCTTATCTCCCTGTACTTTAATTTTAGCATCTGTACAATTTAGAAGGTAAAAAATACTGCCTTAGCTTATGGTGTTATTGCGGAATTGAGTCGATAATACGTATCTGGCACATAGTGAGCACGCAATAAGTATTGGCTTTTCTATGTAATGTATCTTTCTATTTTATATAAAATACATACTTTTTCAGAGCACTCTTTAAAAAAATACAGGATAGTAACTACAGATCCAAATAATGAGGTAACATTTTTAGATGCAGCTGTATCATTCTTCCGCTACCAGATCCAAAGCATAAACTTAGCCAGATAAAATTTTTTTAAATCCCTCATGCAAGTGCTTTGACTGTCTTATTCATTTCTTGAACAAATTCGCAGCCAGCTCCTCCAGTGTGCCAGGGACAGACGTATGACCGGGTGTGTGGTGACGAACCAGACAGCTCTTGTGGGGATTGTATGCTAGTAGGGCGTGCACATAACACACGTGGTAGATAAACGAAGATAAGTGCAGGTAGTACCAAGCGTTCTGAGGAAAACAGAAGAGGGCAATGCAGTAGAGGCTGGGGTGACAGCAGAGAAGCCTTTCGGTGACATATTTAATGTTTCTTCGTTGCTTATCTAGCAAGAACTTTTATAGACTTGTGATTTGAACTGGAACAAAATGGAACAAATCTTTCCTAGTACAGTAAGCTCTCTATAAATAAGAGAGGATCACAGTTAAATAATTTTCTTCAGCCTTGCAGAACATGTATCAGTTAAGCTGATCTTGAGTAAGTGCTCTTCTTAATTGAAAATATGCCCCTTTGTCATCATCTCTTATTAATTAAGTTGCTGATGCTGTTGATTACCTAGTTCTACTTAGAATCTAGTTGTATAAACACCTCTTTCCTTCCCTCAGTGAATTTTCTATCCTAGCTTTTATGGATGCAAGCTCTCCTTTCATTTTTTTGTGTGTTTGTTTTTAAAGATTTTATTTATTTGTTAGAAAGAGAGAGAGAGAGAGCACAAGCAGGGGAGGTGCAGGCAGACGGAGAAGCAGGCTCGCCACTGAGCAGGGAGCCCGATGTGGGACTCAATCCCAGGACCCTGGGATCATGATCTGAGCCGAAGGGAGCCGCTTAACCAACTGAAGCACCAGTTGCATTGGAAACCGGTATTTACCACTTACTGGCTGTGTGAATTTGGGAGGGTTGCTTACCCTCTCTGAACTTCATCTCTAAAATGTAGGATAATTTGAAGTTGGGATGAAATTAGAGTATGGATGTGAAAACCTAATATAGTATTTTGCCTGGAGTTCTTATTTTGCCACAGTTCTTACTGTGCTCATACCGCTGGTAACCTGTATAGAATTGAGTCTCTCCAGGGAGTCCCTGAAACTGGCCCTGCTCCGCTCAAGATAGTTTCTTATCCTGAGAGGACAGAAAATACCTGAATGATGAGGCAAGTTCTAAAACTACCTCAACAGGCTGGCCCAGGATTTCTTTTTTTTTTTTTTTTTTTTAAAGATTTTTTATTTATTTATGTGACAGAGAGACAGCCAGCGAGAGAGGGAACACAACAGGGGGAGTGGGAGAGGAAGAAGCAGGCTCCCAGCGGAAGAGCCTGATGTGGGACTCGATCCCGGATCGCCAGGATCACGCCCTGAGCCGAAGGCAGACGCTTTAACGACTGCGCTACCCAGGCGCCCCTGGCCCAGGATTTCTTAACCTGGGAACCGTGGACCCTAAAACACAGGAACGCTGGGGTGTGCCTGAAAAAGCTCAGAGGTGAGAGGGCATGAAAAGAAAGCAAGCTCAACCCATTCAGACCTGTGTGATGTGCATCCGGGTTGGCACAGCCGGCATTCTTGCCCTTTCTAGCTCTGCTTCTAAGGCGTTCTCCCCCTCCTTCTTGATGACGCATTTATATAGCATTGCTATTTAATTGCTAATAAATTAAAACGTAATGGCTTCATCATAATCCTTAGTTCACAGTACTGATGCATCGATCAGTTGCATGTCTTTTTTTTTTTTTTCCTTTTCATTACCGTAGTTGTGCATTAAGAGCCTGGCTCCAATAATTCAGTATGCTTGAAGGTTGGGGAAAGAGACTGAGCACCAATGGAGAATTCTTAATGCACAGTTGCATATTTTTTAGAGACTAAAATTCAGCAAGAAATCATGCGATATGTTGGAAGTTTTGCAGAGTATTTATGGTAGCCCTAAGGCAGCAGCTGGAATCGTTTTCTTTTTGTTAAACTAGATGTTTGGTTCTGATTACAAAAATAATACAATCTCAAAACTGGAAAAGTTGGAAAATAAGCAAAGTGATTATATAGTATTCCAGAACAGTAGTTCAGACAGTAGTTCTCAAGAATGCTTCACAGTCTCCTGGTTGCTCGTTACCTATGCCACTTCTTGGACCCTCCACAAGTATTAAATCAGAACCCCTGAGGCCGGGACCCCGAATCAACACTAAATGGACTTCGCACGGGACTCTTCAGGTGGGCGAAAGTCCTGCAACTCGGCTCTTACCGTGTATTTAATTCCCTGCCCTGTAAGTGCTAATTCTTTCCCCCCAAGTATGTAAGAGCAGGCAGGATTCTGAAAATGTCTATTTTGTGAAATGATCTGAGGGGCGTCTGGGGGGGCTCAGTCGGTTGAGTGGCTGAGTCTTGATTTGGCTCAGGTCATAATCTCAGGGTCCTGGGATCCAACCCCAGGTCAGGCCCCACGCTCAGTGGGCAGTCGACTTGAGGATTCTCTCTCCCCCTGCCTCTGCCCCTCCCCGCTAAAATAAATAAATAAATCTTAGAAAAATAAGAATAAAAATAAAATGATTTGCAAGCTTCTATAAAAACAATTTGCAAGTTTCTGGTGAATTAGTGCTTTGCCAGATTAA